>NC_061857.1:25563745-25566245 GCF_019202785.1 Penaeus chinensis
GCATGCTTGTATATGATCGCGTATGCTTGTGTTTGTGTGTGTTCGTGTATATATGATTGTGCTGCTTTGTGTGTTTGTGTATGTATGCCTGTATGTCTTTCTGTGCTCCTGTATGTGTGCTTGTGTGTATGTATGTGCTCGTGTATGTATGCTTGCGAGGCTGTGTATGCTCGTGTATGTATATGCCTGTATGACTTTCTGTGCTCGTGTATGTATGCTTGTGAGGCTGTATGTGCTCGTGTATGTATGTTTGTGTGTCTGTGTGTTCTTTAAACGTGATTTTGTGTCTTTTTCTTACATCTATATGCGATTCGGTGCTCACAATACCGCTCAGAATCACGGGGCTGAGGCAAAATTATTTAATTGACCTATCATCCAAAATTAATTGAAAGGTTTACTCCTGGGACCCGGAAAGTATGGTAGTCGGGAGCCAAAGGTATTAAGAAACATGACTCAGCATAAATAACTTTTTTCCCGGAAATCCTTTTTTTTTTTTTTTTTTTTTTTTTTTAGGTTGTTGGGCGGATTGGATTAATTTATCACGAAATATGGAAAAACAAAATTGCTAATATATCCGGTCGTGTCGTTTTCAAACCTCGTTTATAAAACTCTCGTGATAACACATTTTTGAAATGAAAAAAAGCATTTCCCTGATAACCAAATGCGCTTTTGACTCGAGCTGATTAATTAGAGAATGACGAATGTAATATGCCTGTCGGTTTGCGTAAATGGCTGACAGATTGAGATAAATAGATATATGTAGAGAGATAAATAGAGATAACTAGGGAGATAGATAGATAGAGAGAGTAATACAGAAATAAATACACACAGACGGACGGATAGACACACAGACAAACAGAGTCCAAAAGTCATGTAGTCACAGTGAACGAACACAACTTGTCACAACTGTACAAACCATGAGGATATAAGTCTCCTACATTTTTCTAAATCCGTTGATCCTAAAATATCTGCCAGATTATAGGTAAAGCTTTAAGAAAATTCCCGCTAGATTGTACAAGAAAATTCGCTACATACTCTTGTGAACTTCACAATTTTCTCAGCTGGATTGATATTCAGATACGCTAGATTTAGCGGAAACATCGCTAAAACGGCATCACTACATAAGGCTACAAGATAACTAAGCTTCAAAAGATCATTGAAAGAGGCTGGACTACTCTTTTTTTGAACCGAAAAATCGAGAAAAATATAATGGATAAGATTCCATGCGTTTTACTCTCCTAATGCATTTAGCCACATGGGAAATTTTGCGTAGCTGTGTGTAGGGAAACTCCCACATGGCATGTCACCTGAAAACGAAATTAAAAAATAATGAAACTTTTCACACAAGAGTGTCAAGGCGCACAGAATGTAGCGTGTGTGTTTCTTTCTCTCTCTCTCTCTCTCTCTCTCTCTCTCTCTCTCTCTCTGTCTGTCTGTCTGCCTGTCTTTTTTTCTTTCTTTCTTCCCTCCCTCCCTCCCCCCCTCTCTCTCTCTCTCTCTCTCTCTCTCTCTCTCTCTCTCTCTCTCTCTCTCTCTCTATCTGCTTCTGTCTCTGTCTCTCTCTTTCTCGCTCTATCACTCTGCTCTTCAGAATATTTCCTCATCGTATATGAAATACCCTTACTATCTCCTCTCCGTCATTTTGAATCCTATCTACATTAACATTCATAGAATCTTTTGTCTTAAATGGGCGTTCGTTCGCTACATTGTCCATTGCCGTATTAAGCAACACTGCAAGATTATCTAGTTGTATGAGTAAGGATGACTTCTGCGTAGTATTCATACCGTGAATATTAATGTATAATCTGGATTTTTCCCAAGTGTCGCTATACACAATAATAATGATAATGATGATAAGGATGATAATAGTGATGATAATGATAATAATGGTTTGTCTTTCAAATTTCCTCTCCTTCTATCTCTCTCTTTCTGTCTCTGTCCTTTTTTTTCTCTCTGTCTTCGAATTTCTGTATCTCACTCTCTCTTTATGTGTCCTTTCCTTTAAACCTTCTCTCTCTATATGTCTGTCTGTCTTTGTCTGTCTTTCGACCTCTCCACATTTATTTCGCCACTCCCTTTCTTTGTCTCCTCTTCTTCCCCCTTTCTCTCACATCCACTTTTATCTTCTCTTCTTAACTTCACCCTTTTACGTACTGGAATTAACGCTGTCACCTTCGACTTTGTACTTCGGAAAATGGACGAGGACAATTGGCAGCTTTTCTCGTGTCTCTGTGCAACAAATGTGTTATTCGCGAGAGATCAAGTCCTGCGCACGTGGATCTTGAAGAATATGCATGTTGAAAAAGGGTTAGAGATGAATGGAAGAGGCTTCGGTCCACTTAAGGATGTGTTTTTTTTTATCTGTTCTTCTGTTGTCTTGTCTCTGGCTTTACTTCTGCTTTTGTCTTATTCTCCTTTGTCTCTTTTCCTGTCTATCTATGTATCTAACTTCTCAAACTGTTTCTGTCTGTCTGTCCGCCTCTTTTTACTCTGTGTCTGT
>NC_061857.1:25568745-25571245 GCF_019202785.1 Penaeus chinensis
CTCTTCCTTCTACCTTTCAATCTTCCCTCCCTTCTTCTTCCTCTCTCCTATCCCCTCTTCCTTTTACCTTTCAATCTTCCCTCCCTTCTTCCCCCTCTTCCTTCTACCTTTCAATCTTCCCTCCCTTCTTCCTCTCCCTTATCCCCTCTTTCTTTTACCTTTCAATCTTCCCTCCCTTCTTCATCCTTTCCCCTACCCCCTCTTTCTTTTACCTCTCAATCTTCCCTCCCTTCTTCACCCTCTCCTCTATCCACTCTTCCTTTTACCTTTCAATCTTCCCTCCCTTCTTCTTCCCCTCTCTTATCCCCTTTTCCTTTTACCTTTCAATCTTCCCTCCCTTCTTCCTCCTCTTCCCTACCCCCTCTTCCTTTTACCTTTCAATCTTCCCTCCCTTCTTCCCCCTCTTCCTTCTACCTTTCAATCTTCCCTCCCTTCTTCCTCCTCTCCCTTATCCCCTTTTCCTTCTACCTTTCAATCTTCCCTCCCTTCTTCCTCTCCCTTATCCCCTCTTCCTTCTACCTTTCAATCTTCCCTCCCTTCTTCCTCTCCCTTATCCCCTCTTCCTTCTACCTTTCAATCTTCCCTCCCTTCTTCCTCTCCCCTACCCCCTCTTTATTTTTCCTTTCAATCTTCCCTCCCTTCTTCCCCCTCTTCCCTTTACCTTTCAATCTATTTCTCGGGGCATTGTATAAGGCGTCCCAACGAAGGCAATAGCGGAGAGAGAACCAGCTGGAGCTTCTGAGTCACCATCTGCGAATCAAAAATGTGTATAGAGTATCAATTATCATCATTATTATTGATATCGTTAGTGTTGATGTTTTTGTTATTATTATTATCATTATCATCATTGTTATTGTTTTTATTATCATGATCATCATTGTTATTGTTGTTATTATTATCATTATTGTCATTGTTATTGTTATTATTATCGTTATCATCATTTTATTATTATCATTATCATCATTACTATTTTTATTATTATCATTATCACTATTATTGTTCGTATCATTATTATGATCATTATTACCATAATTAAGATCATCATTATTATTATTAATATTAATATTATAATTATTGTTATTATTATTATCAATACTATCATTGTTATTATTATTATCAATAATAACATTGTTATTATCATTATTACTATCATTATCATTACTATTATTATAAAAATAATAACAATTATTATTTTAATAACTATTATCATTATTATCATTATCATTACTATTATTATCATCATTATTGCTATCATTATCATTATTCCAACAATAATGATTGTTATCATTTTTGTCATTATCATTGTTATTATCATCATCATTATTATCATCCTTATCCACGACCTCATCATTATCATTATTGTTACTATTATTATTGCCATTCGCATCATCATTAATATTATCATCATTATTATTATTATTGCCATTCGCATCATCATTAATATTATCATCATTATTATTATTATTGCCATTCGCATCATCATTAATATTATCATTATTATTATTATTATCACTGTCAGTATCATCATCATTATTATTATTTCTACCATAATTGTTATTATGATTTTAATCATCGTTATCCTTATCCTCATCATTAACATTATTATCATCACCAACACCACCATAATCATCATTTCTGTCATGATCATAATTAATCATTATTGTACCATCAGCAACTTCAAAATCGTCATCACCATCATTTCCTAATATCCAGTCTTTTCACCATAACTGTTATTATAATTTTAATCATTATTAACATTATTATTATCATCATCATCATCACCACCAATAACATTAATTCCATCATCATCATCATCATCATGTATCACCATCATCATCATTCATGTATCACCATCATCATCATTATCATAAATCACCATCATCATCATCATGTATCACCATCATCATCATTATCATGTATCACCATCATCATCATTATCATGTATCACCACCACCATCATCATCATGTATCCATCATCATCATTATCATGTATCACCACCACCATCATCATCATCACCCTCAGCCACCTTCCCTCTCACACTCACTTTCCTATCCCTAAGTCCTCGTGTCTTTGTCCTTTGAGGCGACATGTCAAAGGGAGGGGGAGGGGGGGGGGGGAGGGGGAGGCCTGGGGTCCATTAGGAAAATACTGAAGGAAATATGCTGAAATGTTATACGGAATATCCCCCCCCCAAAAAAAAAAAAAAAAAAAAATAGAAATAAAAAAAAAGGATGGGTATTTGCGTGGGTTGGAAAGTGTTTGTCTCATGTAGTTTAGGGAGAGAATGTAATAGTGTGTTATAATTTGGTAAACGTGTTTGTATCTTGTAACTTGGAGAAAAGAAAGATACTTGTAAGTCAAAAGTAAAAAAAGATATACTACGGGAAAGACATAACCGTATGTCATATTTCCGGAAGTATAATTCATTAGATATGTCGTTATATCAGCCTCTACGAAATACACGAAAAATAAAACAACCATGTAAAACGAAAAAATAAA
>NC_061857.1:25581245-25588745 GCF_019202785.1 Penaeus chinensis
ACATAATGGACCCCAATGTATCCAAGCGACAAGTAACAAAAACGAGACAAAGAGGTCATTGTGATAAAAGTTAAAAAAAAATGCAAGTGAGAAAGGATGATCTCGAGTGCTTTGGATTAATTCAAATCCAATTCGTATTTGTTTTACACAAAGACAAGTGACATTCTGTTATTTGTTTATATCCATTAATTGATTCCTTTATCTTGTGTTTACTTTAATTTTGATTTTTTGGCTCGTCACCAAGGGAAGTTAAAGGGGTTCTGTGACAGGGAATAATGCAGATCGTTTGCAAATCTATCACTGTGATTTAGAAGAGACTGTGTGTTAAATGTTAAATGTACGTGTATTTTAATTACAGAGTTAATCAAAAGATGCGCTGTCTCTTTGGCGATTTATAAAAAAACGAGTGAATGTATTATGAATTCATAAAAAAAACAAAAAAAAAAACACGAAAGATATCAACGCATTAAATTATACAGAAGTAATCAGTACAGTATGATTTATACAAAAGGAGTTCATTCTTTATGATTTACACTAAAGATATATGATACATTATTCTAAATTTGTACCACATATTAAATCATATTCATATTTGCGTTTGGGGAGATGAACTGAATAAAAAAAAGAAAAAAGAAAAAAAAAATATTTGTATTATGTATAATTCTGTGTATTTATTAATTTATCAATTTATTTATATTCATACATGTACCTAACTGCAACTGCAAATCATTTTCCACTTCAGATTCAGGTGGCAAGGGAGTCAAGCCTTCATGCTAGAACACGTAATAACGTGACGAGTAATCCAGCTTAAATAGATGAAGAAAATTAATATAAAGGAAAAGAGCGCTCTAACGAAGGAAAACTCCCAAGAAAATTATTTTTAAAATTGTAAGCACTCAATCTCAGTTGATCTTACAAAGATTTTGAATTATGAAAATGTCCATTGAGAAAGACACATACAGAGAGAGAGAGAGAGAGAGAGAGAGAGAGAGAGAGAGAGAGAGAGAGAGAGAGAGAGAGAGAGAGAGAGAGAGATTGAAAATGATTAATTAATAGACTCGGGCAAGAACAGCGAATCATGTTCCTCTTCACAAATTACACGGGATTCAAGCCCTCGCGTCAGAGAGCATACTAGCATGACCATTAATCTAGCATAGAAAGACAAGGGTAAAACGAAACAAATCACGCAATAGAATCATATACATGTTTCTTTAAATGCTTTTAAAAATTGAATCGAAAATTGAATTATTTCTGTTGTTTAAGCAAGGGTAAATAATTATGTATCATTCCCTCTAATCTTTTCACTTACTCGCTTCAAATTCAAAATGAGAATCTGAGATGCTCCAGTTTAATAAAATGTATTTACTTATTTACTGGAAACCCTTTGTTCTCTCTCTCTTCCTCACTTTCTATTCCTTTTCTTTCTTTCTTTCTGTCACTGGTTCGCCCGCTTTCTTCCTCTCTCTTTCTATATATACATTTATATATAAGTCATATATGTATATGCACGTAACAACATATATAGCGGCCGCCGTGGTTGTGGGCCATGAGGTTCGGTCACCCAGCTCACGCGCGTTCGAATCCTCCCTAATGGTTCGAGATTAAGAGGATTAATAAGTTCGTGAGGGAGTTCGTGACGTAGAACCGAATCCTCAATATGTTATGCACATACATGCATACACACACACATATATATATGTGTGTGTGTGAACTTATATATAAATTAATAAATATTCACACATATTTACATATATATGTACATATTCTTCTTTTTTTTGTTAATATATATATGTCAATGTAATAAATCATACAAAAGGAGCCATTACATTATAATTTACACAAAAAAGTCAATAGAATTATGCAAAAGAATAGAAGAAAAAAATGCGTTTTGGATCAGGAAATGTATTTAAAAAATCTATTTAGCTATCTATTTATTTATCTATCTATTTATCTTTATACAGCTTAAATCAAAGAAGAAAGTAAAGGGGAAAATTAAGGGAAAGGAAGCTCTAACGAAGGAAGACTGTCAAGAATTTTCCCCTTTTCGCGTTTTCTATAACATTTCTTTACTATTATGGTTTATATATATATTATATATATTATATTGTTTTTATATCATCTTTAAAAATGTAAACAATGTGAAAATGTCTCTGAGAGTGGTTAGATGTCTTCAGTGTCAAGCCCTCCAACTAGCAGGGGTTGCCAATGAGGGCGTCGAGCCCATGGCATCGCCACCATACTGAACTAGCCACGCCCACATCACCCATGAACTGTGACCGTCTCCTTGACCCGTAAAATCACTCTTCCTCGAGTCCCGCTCGGACGCTGGCTCCTCTCGGGTGCAACCATCCCGGGCCCACCTTACAGGGATACATAGGTAGAGGCGTCATCCAACAGGTCCCGGTCGAGGATGACCGCCGAGTTGCCCACCACTAGTTAATATATATATGATATATATATATATATATATATATATATATATATATATATATATATATATATAAGGAAGACTATCACAGTCCTAACCGCTGCCCGAGTCTCCTTCTGCACAAGCCGGCCACCTCAACCTCCGTCTGCGATACGTTGCCAACAATCTTCTCCCACAGCAAAGACTCCAACCAGACTGTGCGTTTCTCTGAACGACCAACGTGGGGAACCAACCAAACCCCTGATAGACTGGTGGTCAGCAGCGGTATCAAGGCAACCCTTACAATGTCCATTCATAATAGATAATGACACCTTCTCTTTTTTTGAGAGAGAGACAGACAGGCAGAAAAATAAATGAAGATAAAGAGAGAATGATTAATTACACAGGCCCAAGCAAGAACAGCAAATCATGTTCCTCTAGGCAAATGACATGGGGTTTAAGCCATTACGTCAGAGAGCAAACTAGCATGACTAGTAATCCAGCTTAAAAAGATAGGGGAAAAAATGAGGAAAAAGATAAAACGAAACAAAACATGCAATAGAATATTACATGTTTCCTTGATTATTTTTAAAAATCTTATCGCAAACGAAATGATTCTGTTGTTTAATTCAGTGCGAAGGATGTGTTAAGCAAGAGTAAATAATTAGTTTCTATTCTCTTTAATCTTTTCACCTACTCATTTTGGTCTCTCTCTGTCTTCCTCATTTTCTATTCTTATCTTTTTTCTCTCTTTCTATTTCTCGTCCGCCAGCTTTATCTCTCTCTCTCTTTCCCTTTCCCTTTACCTTTCTCTTTCTCTTTCGCTTTCTCTCTCTCTCTCTCTCTCTCTCTCTCTCTCTCTCTCTCTCTCTCTCTATATATATATATATATATAAATATATATGTATAAATGAATTATATATATATATATATAAATATATATGTATAAATGAATATTATATATAAATATATATGTATAAATGAATATTATATATATAAATATATATATGTATAAATGAATATTATATATATAAATATATATGTATAAATGAATAATATATATATAAATATATATATGCATAAATGAATATTATATATATATAAATATATATGTATAAATGAATATCATATATATATATATATTCATATGTATATGTATATATATATATATATATATATATATATATATATATATATATATGTGTGTGTGTGTGTGTGTGTTTGTGTGTGTGTAATCATATAAGGCGTCTTGAGAGCAACAGCATTGGCTCAGCACCATTTGTTATTGGAGTTTTATTTATTTATTATCTATTCTACCATAATTTTACCTTGAATTTTCAACAAAAATAAATAACTTTCTTTTACGGCATTAAGTTTTATTTTTTCCTTTTCTTTTGATAATTAAATAAGTTTCACTTTTATTTTCATTTATCAATTAGAAAAAAAAAACAAAAAAATCGGCAAGACAAACGTGGAGATATACATTAGCCTTGTCACCAAACTCTCTCTTGGGTTGTTTTCATTGATGGATTCGTCAGGGAAAAAAAAAATAGTTGTTCTGCGCACAGAGACCGCGCGCCCATCTGGTCAGGTGACCATACGAAAGAAAAATCGCTTATTTTGAGTACTTTCATGTACTCAAAATATACGCTATACATAAATATTTATTTAATTGAATCTTTTTATTTTTCCTTATTACCAAACGCTTGGAATGTGTTTCAATAAGGTTTGGATTATATTTTTGCATTTTTAATGTCATTTTCACGTGGATATCCTGGCCAGCGTTCCGAAAGGCTTCAGTTGTTCGCCAGCCGGCAGGCTGTTAAGACGCAAAACATGGCGTTACATGGTTATCCTCGGCTACAGCATTCGATTGAGTGAATATTCTCTTCATCGAGTTATCTATCATTTCTTTTGAAATTGCATTTGATTACCCCCCCCCCAAAAAAAAAAAAAAAAAAAAAAAAAAAAAGAATCCTAGATCACGTTCTCTTTCTTTTCCATTTTTAAGGTAGACTGAAAATTCTATAATCTCATTAACATGAATTTAAAGGAAACTTACTTTTGTCAATGATCATATATCAATTGAATAGAGAAAACATTACAAAACCATAACTTATAAAAAGTCCTAGTATTTTGATTATACTTCTGAATACCTGAATAAAAAAAAATAATACAGGTATGTTAAGGTATAAAGATAGTTTTATGCTTATTCAGTTGATATTTTCAGATCATGCCCGGGCAGCGTTTCCAGGAGAGCTGACTTTCCAAAGAATTCTTCAAGGAGCCTGAGCAGGAAAATGTTTCCTAATCTCGCCATCGCAGCCCAGGAGGCCATAAAAAAAATTCTTAAATTACCAAAGTTTTGGGGGAGTTTCTTGCCAATACATTGACAAGCAAACTCCAATTTTTCAGTTTGTTTTTTAATGAAACGACAGACTGGTCCACCGACAAAGCATGTGCCTCGGTTGTCAAGTATTTAGACAAACGGCCATGCTAGACCTTATCCATGCTCATGATGGAAATGAACATGAATTCATGAATCGATGAATTCATATTTGTTTCTACTATACTAGTTCCCTCAGAAATAAACTCCGGTTTTATTTTTTCGATCATAGAAACTGGCGTAAATGACGAAAAATCCGAAAAACTGCCATCCCTGTCACAGAAATTAAGAACTTCAACTTGTTTTGCCCGGCCTCACTGGACACTCCTTGGTGCTTTTAGTTTTGGAGTCACAAGAGAAAGAGAGAAATTATTATGTTTTCAATGTTTGCAAGAGGCCAGTTAGGATGTGATGTATGATTGGAACTTTTGAGAATATACAGACAGAGTGGTCTCAGGTTTTCCTTTCAGTGTAATAGTTTCGTTTTATCCTTGGTCTCGTTCTTTTTACTTGTTATTTGTTCTGTTTCTTTTTCATTTCGTTTAAAAGAGGTATGGACACTAATAAACATGATTAATTTAGAAGAAATGGATAATGGAATTAAAACAGACAATATGGACAAGAGCAATGGAAAATGGGAAATTATTATGACTGTCTATAATCCTCAACTTTGTAATAATAATAGATGTTTACATAGTTAAAGGCTTCAGGGGCGTGACGAGCGGGCTGTGCTGTATAACGCGCCGTGCTATATAACAACACCCCTGTTCGAAGTTCATACTCTGCAAGACCTGCGTTGTAGTCATGTTGCAACGTAGAGGTACACTACAACGGAAAATGGTGGCAGACGCGAAGGGACGGAAATTGCATCAATCAGCAAAGCTAACTTCAGAAGAGATTTACAGGTTTTTTGTTCCTTTAGTGTTTTGTTATTTTATCTTAACGTTCATATTTTTCTTGCTTGGTATTTATAATGCTTTTGATTTTTGTGTTGCGTAGTGTATTTAGAGATTTTACTTTTGACTGTTGAATTTTAGTTTTTTTTCAGATTTAAGTGTTTAATTTTTTATTATTTTTTTAATTTTTTTTTTTGTATCATTATTATTATTCTTTTTTTTTTACATTTTAAATCTAATGCAGGAGTACTTAATGACCTGCTGTGTGTACCGAAATACTAGTTTGTGCACACGCTCGATGTTAACGAGTGTGCCAGTAATGACCATTTCCTAATTTGGTGTTAAGTCACTGCAGCGTTTGTGATTGTGCGCTGTTTGTGATGCAGTGATATTTGAAAGCCTGAACTCGGTAATGGTGCTTGTGCTTACATGTCGTATTCATGTATGTGATCGTTCTTGTGTTCATAATTACAAAGTAAGTGTATACGGTGTGACTGATTGTTTGTGCCCATCGCGTGGTGATATCTGAGCGCGCACATAGCCAGTAATAGTGCTTGTCTTCATATTTTAAGTATTTAGAAAAAAAAAAAAAAAAAATATATATATATATATGAATATGTATATATATGTACATATATATGTATATATATGTACATATGTATATATATATATGTATATATATATGTACATATATATGTATGTATATAAGTAAATATAATATATAAATAGGCATATATATATGTATATATGTACACATATATATGTTTAGGTATATGAACATATATATGTATGTTTATATGTATATATGAATATATAAATACATACATATGTGTATATCTTTTCATATATATACATATATATATTTATATGTATACATATATATTTGTGTGTGTTTGTATGTATATATATGTATATGTATATATATGTGTGTACGTATGTATATATGAATGTATGTATGTATATATATTATATGTATATATATATCTATATATAAATATATATGTGTGTGTGTGAGAGAGATAGAGATTCTGTGTAATATATATATATATACATATATACATATATATATATGAAGAATATGAATAGAAAATGGGGAAACAGGTTTCCAATAGATATTGTATATATATATATATACACACATATATATGTTCTTTGGCAATAGTCTTTTTCCTTTTCTCTTGCGAGGTTGACAGCTGTTCACTGGGTTCTGCAATAGTAGGCTCTGATGCGTTTTCTTGAACATAAGTACTTTCTCTATTTGTTGGTGCCTTTCTTTTTCTGTTTGTCTAAAAATAATAACAAAATTAAATAAGGTAACATGTAAACTGACTTTGTGCTTGATAGCCTTTAAATAAGTCTGATAATAGCGAAAGGAAATATTAAATTATTCATTTAGTCATCAAAATCTTCAGAAGGGAAACACGAACAGGAAGCTTTATATGATCCATAAGAGGTTAACAACATTTCGTTGTTGTCTTCAATAAAAAAGAAAAAAATCACTCACCTTCATCAAGTGTTCAGGAAAGTTAAATATTGATGGCTCAGTATTTTGGCTGTAATCTAACTTTTTGACCAGTCCTGTCGAATTCACGAAATATGGAGAGCACATAACAGAGCTGCAGGTTGTTTTGAATTGCTCTCTTCAAAGCTTTCAGAAACCTTAAAAATTATATGAAAAAAAAACAAATAATTGTCATTACGTTTTACCCTTCTCTTTAATTTTGTCATTATGATCCCTATGACTAAACACTATATGACAAAATCTTATTTGATTATTATGGTCTTGTTAGGGAGAATGGGCAAGTCAGCTC
>NC_061857.1:25601245-25603745 GCF_019202785.1 Penaeus chinensis
TATGTGTCGCGGAGTTCAGCTCAGAATCTGAATTGGTAATCCGATAAAGGACACGCGAATAAGGTATCGCGATCGGCCACGCTTTTTCCGCTCTTTCTCTTGAGAACTATGGGAGTGCACACACACACACACACAGATGTGTATACTCACACACACACACACAGACATAGATGTGTAGATACACACACACACACACACACACACGGATATGTATACTCACACACACACACACACACCCAGATGTGTGTATATGTATATATATATATATATATATATATATATATATATGTATGTATGTAAGTATACACACAAACACACACACACACACACACACACACACACACACACACACACACACACACACACACACACACACACACACACACACACGCGCGCGCACATATATATATATATATATATATATATATATATATATATATATATATATATATATATATCTTTATATATATATATATATATCTTTATATATATATATATATATATGGAAAGAGATGGATAAATAGCTAGGTAGATAGATAGATAGATAAAAACAATAGATAATCCGTTAGATAGATACAACAGATGGACCGAGAGATATAAACATAGATATAAATAAATATACTGATAAAGATATAGATAGATACGTAGATAGACAGGAGGACGGTGAGATAAATGAATTGAAGGTTTAGTATGCAGATAAATAAATAGACAGATAGACAGAAAGATATTTAAACAGATTGACAGATACACAGTCAGACAAATAGGTAGACATACAGACAGCTAAAAAATTAAACATCAAATAGGCGACACACAGACAGATAGACAGATACACGATAGATCAATAGATGTAACTGTAAATAAAGATGCAGATGTAGATGTGTGTACATATATATGTATACCTATCTATTTATATATCTATCTATATATCTATCTATCTCTCTATACTGCATCTAACATACAATTGCACGGTACGCTCATACCGAAGTCGTGTTGATACATAAATGAACACGATGGCTTGATACAGTTTATTTTATTTGATTTCTATGTGAATTCTCATTTGCATATCACAGATTTCTTCTGATATTCATGTTTACGATTTGATTTCGTGATGATGATGAGGAGGATAATGATAATAACAGCGATAATTTTTTTTAATGATGTTGATAATAATTATATTAATGATGATAATAATAATAATGGTAACAATAGAAAGGATGATCATGATGATTATAATGATAATAATGATAACAACAATAATAATAATAATTATAATATCTATAATAATGATAATAATGATGATGATCATAATGATAATGATAAAAGTAGAATAAAAATAATGATAATTTTTTTTTATCATCATTATTATTATTATCATCATAAATATTATTATTATTATTATCATTATTATTTAGTTAACACTATTACTAATGTTACACTTATTATCATTATTACTTTTATTATTGTTGTTATTATCGTTGTTTTTTATTGTTACGGTTCTTCATATTATCATTTTCATTATTACTATTATCATCATTGTTATCATTATCACCACTATCATTATTGCTACCATACTATTATCATAATCATCATCGTTCTTCTTATCACAATGATTTTGGGAGAGAGGGGGGAGGGGAGGGAGAGAATCTTCAAAGACTCATAAATCAAACCGAATTATGAACTTTGAACATTAAACTTTGAACTTTGAAGACCTGAAGGCGAAGTTCAGCTGCACCTTCCTCTGCGTGGGTTAAATTCTTTCATTCATTTCCCTTGCTCTCTTTTTACTGGTTCTCCCCTTTCGTGTTTTGTGTCTTAATGTTTGTGGGTAGTTTTTTTTTTTTTTTTTTTTTTTTTTTTTTTTTTTTTTTTTAGCTTTTGTAAGTATTTCGTTGAATATTTATCATTCTAATGGGTACTGTTAGCTCCAATGTACGCATCTATATCTATATCTGTCTAGCTTTTTATGTATGTACGTATAAGTCTGGTCTTTTGAGTCTTTATGTGTGTCCTTGTGTGTGTGTGTGTGTGTGTGTGTGTGTGTGAGAGAGAGAGAGAGAGAGAGAGAGAGAGAGAGAGAGAGAGAGAGAGAGAGAGAGAGAGAGAGAGAGAGAGTGTGTGTGTGTGTGTAAGTGTGTGTGTGCTCGCGCTGATTCTTTGTTACTATGACATGTCAATATTGTATATGTGATCAATAACCAATTATGTTTCCTTGACTAAAACTGACTATAGTTCGCACACATCTGAAAAGAACTTGAAAGTAAATGAAAAATATCCCTATTCAATCAACGCGATTATCCATTCTCGTACATATTTTTTTTCTCCATACATCACAACACACTTCACAACCACTGAATTCCTATTTCTCTTTCTTTTCTTACCAAAATTAAAGATTCAATAGCACTTCACACACAAAAAAAAAAACCCCGACATCCTTTTACCATTTCCTCTCAATTTTTTAAAAACTTTTTTCCCACCCACCACAATGTAAACTGCCACATTG
>NC_061857.1:25611245-25613745 GCF_019202785.1 Penaeus chinensis
ACAAAAATTGTTTTTAATGTGTTTGCACTTTCTGTATCGGATAGAATGGCTTATTCACCACCACTTCCCGACAGAATGTAAGATAATGTTTATAAGTACCCTCTATTTGTGTGGATGTTTGAGTGCGACTGTGTGTGTGTGTGTGTCTGTATGAGTGTGTTTGCTCTTGTATATGTGTGTGTGCGTATGAGTATGTGTTTGCTCTTGTGTATGTGGGTGCGTGTTTGCCTGTGTGTGTGCATATGAGTGTGCGTTTGCTCTTGTGTATGCGGGTGCGGGTTTGCCTGTGTGTGTGCATATGAGTGTGCGTTTGCTTGTGTGTGTGTGCGTATGAGTGTGTGTGTGTGCTTGTGTGTGTTTGTGTGTGTGCTTGTATGTGTGTGTGGATGTGTGTATTTGTGTATGTTCAAGATATCCAGATACTTCTTTTGAACAAACTCTCGTAGGCATATATATAGGTAAATAATGTTTCACATGCACTTACCTTCATATATACATACATATATATCAGTATGTGTCCATAGGCCTACATTCCTGCGCCTATAAGAAAAAGCAGCAAACAAGCACACTCTCAGTCTTCACCACAGCGCCCGTACGGAGGAGGGGTGGGGTGGGGGGGTAGGGGGGGCAAGTCATTATGTTCGGAATGGGCGTAATGTGCAGTGCCAGACTTTCTAATTGCTGTAGTTGCTTCAGGAATTTCAGGGAGAGGGATCGGAGGGGCAGGGGAGGGGGAGGGGGGGAGGGGGAGGAAAGGCGATGGGGAGAGAGATGGGTTGAAATGGGGAACGGGGAAGAGGGGGGGGGGGAGGAAAGGGGATGGGGGAAAGGGGTGGGGAGAGAGGGAAGGGAAAGAAAGGGGATAGGGGAGAGGGTGGGCGATCGATGGGGAGGAGGGAGTGGGAGGGGGAGGGGGAAGAGGAAGGGAATGGGTGGAAAGGGGAGGGGAGACATGGGGCAGTGGATGGGGAGGGGAAGGAAAGGGGATGGATGGGGATGGGTAGGGAGAGGAAGGGGACGAGAGGAATAGGGAGGGGAGAAGGGAAGGGAAGAAGAGGAATGGGTAGGGGGGGATGGATGGGGAGAGGAAGAGAACGGCAGGGTTGAGGAGGGGAGAGGGATGTCGAAGGAAGAACGGAAGGGAGGAAGAAGGGGAAAGGATCAGAAGAAAGGAAGAGGGAAAGAGATGGCGATGGATGAGAAGGGGAAGGAAATGAGGAGGAAGAGATGGGGAAGGATAAAGATGGGGAAGGATAAAGATGGAGAAGGATAAAGATGGAGAAGGATAAAGATGGGGAAGGATAAAGATGGGGAAGGATAAAGATGGGGAAGGATAAAGATGGGGAAGGATAAAGATGGGGAAGGATAAAGATGGGGAAGGATAAAGATGGGGAAGGATAAAGATGGGGAAGGATAAAGATGGGGAAGGATAAAGATGGAGAAGGATAAAGATGGGGAAGGATAAAGATGGGGAAGGATAAAGATGGGGAAGGATAAAGATGGGGAAGGATAAAGATGGGGAAGGATAAAGATGGGGAAGGATAAAGATGGGGAAGGATAAAGATGGGGAAGGATTGGGGAAGCTGAACAACACAGGGGCAATGGCAAACTTGTGATGAGTAACAGCTTTCCCATAGGGAGATTAATCACTTTTTAACTTTTTGGAGGGCAGAAAGTTGTTTATGGGACCATTATGGTGCTAGCGATGTTAAAGATGCAATCATTAAAGTTGGCAACGACGATGAAAATAATGATGTAAATGATAAAGATAATTAGAAATTGAGTTAATGCTGATAATGGTGATGCTGGTAATAATGATTATGGTAGAATACTGATGATGCTGATAATGTCAATATTTATAAAGATAATGATGATAATGATAAGCAGTAATATAATGAAATTATCAACAATGAACAATACGACAGTAATACAAGGATAAAAAAATCGCAGTGACAGTTGTGAAATTATGATAATGATAATAAAAGAGAGATGATGACAAAAAAAAAAAAAAAAATAAAAAAATAAACAAGCAGAATACAGAAAGGTTCACCCATTCGTCTGTCGAGACCCTTATGTAATATTACGTCACCCGCTGTTGAAGGTTAAATATTGAAATATTGAAATGATTTGAAATATGGATGAATGCGCTAATTATTGTTTCGTTCCGTTGTAGGACTTTTGCCTCTCTCAATTCATTATTGAGAGGTCATTTAGTAGTGCCAGCCTTGTCTGATTGGATACCAGTCCTAATCAAGGGCGGCTGATATGCACACACAAACTCACACACTCGAGCGCGTTTGTATGTGTATATGTGTGGGTACATGCAAACACAGTAATTATCAGAATTACTCTACAATGTGCAATGAAATGGCGATATTACCTTTAAAAAAAAAATAAAAAAAATCTATTTCACCCTCCCTCCCATTACATCAACACGAGGACAGTCATAAATGGATTTTCACAGGATGACAAACATCAGAGTTACATTTATTATCTGCAG
>NC_061857.1:25636245-25656245 GCF_019202785.1 Penaeus chinensis
AATAGGTTGGTGACAACAAGGGTGAGGGAGAAGCGGGACCAAGGACTGCGGGCGGAGAGGCTGAAGAGTTTCTTGGAGATTAACGGCCATGGTTGGTGGAGAGGGACCTGGGAGAATCATGGGCAACATCGGTTATGAGCTGGAAGATATGTCTGGGGATACGCTCCTTCAAGAGGTCCGAACGCCCTCGGGAACGACAGAAGGCACGCACACACACACACACACACATATATATTTACAAACACACACATATATATATAGAGAGAGACAGAGAGAAATGCAAAGAGAGAGAGGGAGAGGGAGAGAGAGAATTTGCATTGAAAGAGAATCGTTCTTCCTGGTTCCGGCCGCTGGTCCAAATCGCCACCATTACCTTTCCAAATAGTTGCTCAGCCGAAAAAAAGGGTTTATTATAATCCGCCAGCATCGATGAACACCATCCAGCTTACAGGCAATTAAGTTAACCGGTTAATTAACAATGAGGCAAATAGGTTAACAGCCTGTTACAATGAAGCAAATAGCTTAACCAGCCAATTGGCAATTAAATTAACCAGCCAATTAACAATTGAGCAAACGAGTTAACCAGCCAATTAGCAAATAAGGAAATAAGTTAACCAGGCAATAAATAATTAAGCAAATAACTTAACCAGCCAGTTAGCAATTAAATAAGTTAACCAGCCAATTAATAATTAAGCAAACACGTTAACCAGCCAATTAGGAATTAAGCAAACAAGTTAACTAGCCAATTAGCAATTAGGCAAACATGTTAACCAGCCAATTAGCAATTTAGCAGGTAAGTTAAGCAGTCAATTATTTGATTAGGCAAATAAGTTAGCCAGCCAATTAACCAGTTAACGAGTGGAAGTTCATCATATTCCGCCAGTGACGCTTAGCATCACCTGGCTGACAGGCATATAAGATATCCGCCCAATTAACAATTAAGCAAATAAGTTAACCAGTTAACAAGCAATTAAGCAAATGACTTGACCACCAAATTAAATATAGTAAATAAGTTAACTAGCCAATTACCAATTATGCAAATCAGATAACCAGCCAATTAACAATCAAGGAAGCAAGGTAACCTGCGGCCAAATAACAATTTAGCAAATAGGTTAACTAGCCAATTAGTTAATTAAGCAAAAACGTTCACCAGTCAATTAACGACTCATAGGTCTTTCCTGTACAGTGGAAGTAGTGATTTCAGCAAAAAAAAAAAAAAGAAAAAAAAAATGTGATAATGGGCAAGTTAGATATTGATAAAATCATACACTGTAAAATTACTATTTTGTTAATTATAACGATATCTGCTAGAATAATATACATTAGAATGACAATAATGATTATTACCGTGGTTATGATAACGAGAACTGGAATCATTACTAACAATATCCATCATTCTTTTAACTGATAACATTCTCGTTGATGATACCTGAATTGATAGTGATAAAAAAGTAATAACAATATCCGTGAATATAAATAGTAATATACGTATGTTGTTTTTACGTACTGTTGTGGATGTATGAGTGAGCCAGCGTGCAATTTTAGAGAGACAGAGAGAACAAAAAAATATTGTTTCATACATGGCAAAGAAAATAACCCAATAACAACTTAATGAAGTAACGTACATGTCCATTCTCCTTCCCATTGCATTCTATTAATAATATAAAGTTAATAACAGCTTGCCGGATGAGCCTCTGTTTTTGGCTCTGTCGCTGTACCCTCTCCCTTTCTCTTTTTCTGTCTCTGTCTGTTTCTCTCTCTCTCTGTGTATATATATATATATATGTATATATATGTGTATATATATACATATTTATATATAGAGAGGGAGAGACATATAACACGCGCGCGCGAGCGCGCACACTCACACAAACACACACACACACACACACACACACACACACACATATATACATATATATAGATAGAGGGAGAGACATATAACACACACACACACACACACACACACACACACACACACACACACATATATATACACATATATAGATAGAGGGAGAGACATATAACACACACACACACACACGCACACACACACACACACACACACACACACGCGCGCGCGCGCGCGCGTCCTGAGGGTAAATTATCGACAACCTGTCTGACTGCCCCTACTGAGCGAGACCACGAGACGATTCACTAAATAGTTAACTGTAACCTTCTGTCATTTATGGGGTGCTGTCATGGCATTCCCTATAAAGGTATTCAGGATTTATTATTGTTATTTCTGTTATCATTAGTATTATCTTTATTATTATTATTATCCTCATTATTACTATCATTATTATGACTATTATTATTGTTGATATTTTTATTATTTTTGTTATTATTATGATCATTATTGTTATCATTCTTATGTTGTTGCTTTTATTATTAGTATGATTATTATTATTATTATTATTATCATTATTATCATTATTATTATTATTATTATTAGTATCATTATTATTATCATTATATCATTATTATCATCATTATCATTATTGTTAGCGTTATAATTTTCATAATTATTACCAAACTGTCGAAAAATTTGTGATTATCAATATTAGTATTACTTTATTTTTATAACAACCATCATTATCATTATTAAAATAATTTTTCATAATATTATCATTATAACTGTCGCTAGTATTATTGTTATTATTATTATATTATTACTATTATTATCATTATCATTGTTATCATTATCATAATAATTATAATATTATTAATGATGATTATTATTATGATGATGACGAAGATGAAAATGGACGCTGGATAACTATGTATCTAAAAGGACTTCGTGTTAAAGGACCTCGTGTTGTGTTACGTGGTATCTGTACTTTTTATGTCGTAATTCCAAGCTCTGTTCTGTTGCCTTTTCGTGTGACCTTTTTCAGCTGATCTTTCACTTAAACAGCCAATTAATCATGCAGTTAGTAAATGAATGAATACTATAAAAAACAACTAAGGAAAATTTAACAAATTGAATAAACGTTTAAATAAATTGAGGCTTTCAGCTAAAGGAAATTATCCATACATATATTTCTTCTATTGGCAGTAAAGATAACTTTAGCAACAAGAGCATATTCAACCATAACAGGAAATAGATAAAGAATATTGCAACATCCTGCAGCATCACCTCTTACCTGCTTTCCAAATAGTTATATATGTTCGATTTAATTTGCAAAGAATGGAATAAATTGATGGAAAATACACATAGACACACATACATATGCATTCAACGAAACTCAGATAACATATACTTTACATTTATTCATGCCATGCACTTGTTGCCATGGACAGACTTGTGCAAAAGGCACGCGTGAGTAATATTATTGCAAAGAGACCGATGGATTAAATTTAGACACGACCTCGTTGAAAGAAATCTCTCTTGCAAATTCGAAGCTCAAATAAGAGCTGCAGGATTCCGACGACATGTAGTTTCTATGCTGTAATTAATTTATTTTCTAATCTACAATTTCCATTAATCCATCTGTATCAATTTCTACGTGTTTGTCTAATGAATCAGTTGTTTATTAATGCTGCGGATAATATTTCGTATTTTGGGAGAGACGATTAAATTTCATAAGAGACAGAAAGAAAGAGAAAAAGAAAGCATGTTTGCGTCTGTTGCTGCAGCCAAACAACACCACCATTCTAGTTATTACAATAATCATATAAGTTATTTAAAAAGTGTTACTCTAAGGCTTTCCATGTGTTACAAAGGGTGTTTATTTCGCAGATGTGAAGGTGAATCTCAAAGATCAGAGACCAATATTCCATTAAAGCTGCAATATATTTGGGGGATTCTGATGGAATGCGACAAATATGTTTTAAACATTGCTGTAACGTGTACACAAAGATGAAAGGAAAACAGCAAGGAGAGAATTTTGACAAGAATATATAGTGATTGAGAGACAGAACGAACGAGTAGAATCAGGTCTCAGGACGAGGGTCAAGGTCGAAGAGTCTGGGGAAGGCTTTGCTAACTAACGAGGAGGTAAGGCATTTTTCTAATTAATAGATATTCTAACATCTAACATTTATGTTAGAATTTCTATTTTTCTAAGTAATAGAGATTCTAACATCTAACATTTATGTTAGAATCTCTATTATTAGAAAAATGCCTAATCTTAACTTCAGTGCTGGTCAATGGGGCTTGGATGACCTTACCTCCTCGTTAGTTAGCAAAGCCTTCCCCAGACTCTTCGACCTTGACCCTCGTCCTGAGACCTGATTCTACTCGTTCGTTCTGTCTCTCAATCACTATATATTCTTGTCAAAATTCTCTCCTTGTATCCATTTTGGTTTATCATTCGTCTGAAGAGGAACTTGTGAAGAGTTCGAAACGTTACAATTCAATTTAATTTTCTTACTGTGGCTGTTTTCCTTTCATATATATATACATGTGTGTGTGTGTGTGTGTGTGTGTGTGTGTGTGTGTGTGTGTGTGTGTGTGCATATACATATATATATATATATATATATATATATATATATATATATATATATATATATATATATATGTGTGTGTGTGTGTGTGTGTGTGTGAATCCATACATGCATTTATATATATATATATATATATAAATAGATAGATAGATAGATAGGTATATATATTTGTATGTATGTGTGTGTGTCTGTATTTGGGCGAGTGTGTGTTTGCCTATCATGTCTCCATTATCGATTTATCAATCTATATATATCTGACTGTGTCCTTCGCCCTTTTCACCTCTTAACACTAGACTCCTTTTCCTTTCCAACAAACTTTTACACAGAAGATCTTTTAAAGGGAAAAAGTTGTTGGTGTTATTTTCTTTGTCGTTTTTTCTCTCTCTCTTTTCTTTCGTGTTATTAGGAGTATGATGTATTGTGATTCATGAATAAGGAATGACTATGTGGTTTGTTAATGATCATATATAATAATCACCTATTTTTTATTCTTAGCATGAAACAATTGCGTATTAACATTATGATCGTCATTATCAGTTATCAAAAATGTCTTCGTTATCATCATCATCATCATCATAATTATCATCATCTACGTCGTTATCAGCATCCTCCTTATCGCCATTATCAATCTTTATCCTTATTATTAGTATAATTGATATATTGTTATCGTATATAAAACTTTTTTGAAGCCTTTGGAACAACTATACGCTTCATATTTTCACTCAGTGCCTGGGAATAAAAGTCTCTCACGAGTGAAATCTAAAATTCCATTGTTTTTTATTAAATGCTGACTTCTCTGCAGATTGATAATGGGAACGAATGTCCATGTATGTTTGTTCGTAAATATATTGAGAGCGAGAGAGAGAAAACAGAAGCACAAACACAAACACACACAAAAAAACAACAACAACAAAAAAACACAAACACACTCAAACACACACACAAACACACACACACATACATACAAACAAACAAACAAACAAACACACACACACACACACACACACACACACACACAGCTTTCTCTCTCTCTCTCACTCTTTACTTTTTCTTTTCTTTTTCTTATTTTATCCTATGACCGTGGTCGATGGGAAAGTACTCGTTCCCTGAAACAAGAATAATAATTATTTAAAGTTTCTTTGTTCGTATTTATCACGAAACAAATACGTGTCTTTTCGCCTTTTACATTGATACAGACAAACACATATACACATATGCGCGTTTAATCATACACACACACACACACAATGCATGGCATCAAAGTTTCACTGAAAATGTTGAAACTAAAGTGAATATATGAAAGAGAGAGAAAGTGAGAGAGAGAGAGCGAGAGAGAGAGAGAGAGAGAGAGAGAGAGAGAGAGAGAGAGAGAGAGAGAGAGAGAGAGAGAGAGAGAGAAAGAGAGAGAGAGAAAGGTCAAATAGCAAATAAATATAAGACATTGCTAGACGATATCTCAATGAATATATTTTTTATAACCACTATGATTAGCAACACCAATGTGATTCTTATTTTATCATCATAATTATTGTAATTACCATCCTTGATATCTTTTGATAGTTTATTGTATTCTTATTGTCACCGTTATTATTGTCATTATTATTAGCATAATCACTATTATTATTATTACTATTATTCTTATCATCATTATCATTATTGCTATTATTGATATTAATATTATCATTACCATAATTATTATCATTATTATTATTATCATTATGGTTACTATAATTATTGTTACCCTTATTATGATTTTTTACTATTGCAAATATCACTGTTATTACATCATTATTATCATTATCATTATTATCACTATCATTATCATCATTATTATTATTATTTTTATGACTGACATTATCTTCATTAACAAATTATTCCCAGTATTTCTGTCATTATTATCATCATGCTTATTGTTATTACAGTTAATTTTCGTTATTACTGCTGATGATAATAAATGCAATGCAATCATGCTAGAGTTAACACTCCGTTTAATCACCAGATAAAGAGACTAATGAACTAATTAACTGAAATTTTGTTGGTCTTCTTACTTTGACTGAATTTCAAAAATGACGTTTTAATCTGTAACATACATACGTCACTTAAAGTCCCATTATGATTTTGCTGGATATAAAAGCCTCCATTGATGTTTGTTTGTCCGTCTACCCATTTATTTCTTCTGCATCTTATTCTCTATCTTTATCTTCCCTTTCTCTGTTTCTGTCTGTTTGTCTGTATGTCTTTCTGTCTATCTCTCTGTCTACCTATATGCTTGCCCATATATCTGTCACTCCATCCATCTTTATCTCTCTTTATCTGACTGTCTGTCTCACTCTTCATCCCTCCCCCTCTCTCTCTCTTCCTATTTGTATGTATATGTGTGCATATAAGTTCGTGCGAGTGTATATGATTGTGTATTGGTATATACGCTTATACGTATATATTCACAAACGGAGTATCATAACAAATATCTATCACAGACAGCAGTGAGGTTCTGAAATGACCTGCTATTCTAAACCAAATGCAGTTATCTTTTGTAAAGTTTCTTCGTCTCTATGGGGAAAGTTGAAATAATAAATAAATACGGAATTTTAAAGGACTTAGTAACGACCTTAGAAACTTAAGCGGAGCTGCAGGTCGACATTTTCACTTTATTACTAGTAGTATCATTACGATAATTAATATCATCATTGTTGATGGTTATAACAACATTAAATGACAGAAGGTATTCATAATTATAGAAATTATGATAATAAGAATAATGATAATGAAAGTGATAGGAACAATGACAATAATAATAATGATAATGATAATAATAGTAATAGTGATGATAATAATAATCATCATCATCAATGGAGTTGTTGCCGAGAAGGGCGCATAGCTGCATCCACCCTTCACCTCCAACCATGAAAGTTCCTCATGGCGAGCCGCTAGGCAGGTCCTCGGCCCATCCCTAACTCCTCGTCACGGGTCTGATCAATATGCCCAAGTCACAATTTCCTAGGCCTTCTGACGAGCCTCCTCCGCTCAGGAGGAGCCAGGTTACAAAAGACATCAAACGTCAAGGTCTGTCTGCATAGATACCTGCATCACCAGATCTCTTGTCGACCGAGTTCATGTCATCTGCTGCCAGGCCAATGCTTTTACTGACCCCCTGGTCCGACAGCCCAGCCATGAACTACACTACCAGAGACTCAGATAGGGAAGCAACATCGTCAGCAAATTCAATGTCAGTAACTTTGATATTGCCAAGTGTTGCTCCACAGTAGCTCCAGTCCACGCAAGTGTTGAAAAGTGTTGGTGCAAAGACCCACAGCCATGCCTCACTCCTGCATTCACTGTGCAAAAGCTATACTGAGCTCCATTACACTTTTCAATACCAGTATGCATGCGTGTTATTAGTCCAGCATTCCTTGTATACAGGCTTGCTCTTATGACAGTAATCCTTGTGTACGGGTATTAATCCAGTAATCCTTGATGGCAGACTTGCCTTTAATCAAATAATCTAATAAGCCTGCGTCACCTTCATGATGGGAATCACAGGCCTCCTCAGCATCATCATTTATAGAACACGCTGCCAGTGAGGATTAGGGGGGGGGGGGGGGGCAGGTCCGCCTCCCAAAACCATTATTTTCATCCAGCTTCTCAGCGTCTTAACTTTTATATTTGTAACCGCCTTCGTAAGAACGTCTCGCTTCTTTTCTCCTTTCACGCTCTCTCTCTCTTTCTCTTCCCCCTCTCTATATATCTTTCTATCTTTCTTATTCCCTTTCTCCTTTCCTCTCTCTCTCGCTCCCTCCCTCCCCTTTCTCTCTCTCTCTCTCTCCTTTCTCTTTCTCCCTTTCTCCTCCGCCCCCCTCTCTCCCTTTCTTCCTCCTATTCCTTTTCTGTCTCTCTCTCCCTCTCCTTTGCTCTCTCTCTCTCTCTCTCTCTCTCTCTTCGCCCTTGTAAGACATCCTCGTTCCCTCATTTCACCCAGGTTTCTTATATATTTTCCTTTCCTTTTCTCATATTTCTCCCGCCATCTTCACTTTCCTCGGTAAGATTTTGCTTTCCATTTGAACACTTGAACGTCGTATTCAGAATTAGCACTTGGTGGGCTTCTTTCGTAATACTTCTGTTTTTTCTTCCATGATTTCATTACCTTCATTGCTGCTTTTTGGATTGATATATATATATATATATGTATACATATATATACATATATATATATATATATATATATATATATATATATATATATATATATATATATATATGTGTGTGTGTGTGTGTGCATGGTATGCGTATATATACATATACATATATCCATATATATGTATATATTTACATACATACATAGTCACACACACATATACATATACATTCATAAATATGTGTGTGTGTGGGTATGTGTGTCTGTGTGCGTGTATACCCATGCGGCGTGTATGTTGAAACTGGACATTAAAAGTTATTAAAACTTTCAATCTTTCTTAACCTAACGCTTTCTCGAAACGTATATTGGCGAGCAACTCCAGCCAAGATTTCTTGCCTCGGCTTGGTTGGAAACGCTCTGGCAAACATCCCATATCGAGTTTTCTCTTTTTGTTGTTGTTCGAAGTGTTTACTGAGGAAATCTGGCTTCGACGAGGAATTCCAGAGGGAGGAGCTTCGAGAAAATTCGTTTTCACGGGATTTGCGGCGAGCGCAAAATCTCGGCAGATATAGACCCTCACCTTTTGTGCCGTTGGTGTTTCTAAGGATATGTATGCGAGTGTGTGTGTGCATATATGTGTATATATGCATATATATATATTTACACACACACACACACACACACACATATATATAAACATACATATACATATACATATCGACATATATATATTTTTTTTTTCTAACAGCCATTCATTCCCCTGCAGGACATAGGCCTCTCACAATTCACTTATTGAGAGGTTATATGGCAGCTACCCTTGCCTGATTGAATGCCCTTCCTAATCAACCGCGGTTCGGCGCGCTGACTCTTGTGCCACGGCGGTGACTTCCCCTACGACACCTGCGCTTGCCTTCTCAAGGCGATATGTCGTTTTCTCGGAGCCCAGTGCTCTAACCGCTGGAGCATCGCGGCAGTCATAGACACACACACCACACACATATATATATATATATATATATATATATATATATATATATATAATTATGTATATATATTTGTATATGTAAACATATACATATACATATACACACATACATATATATATATACACATTTTGTGTGTGCATGCATATATCTATATATATATATCTATATATATATATATATATATATATATACATATATATATATATATATATATATACATATATATATATATATATATATATATATATATATATATATATATATATATAAACATGAGAGAATCAGATATGGGTGGATAAATGGATAGATAAGTAGATTGGAAAGGAGATGGTTAGAGAAGTATACTGATAGATGGATTGAAACACAGATGGACAGCGAAATAGAAAGGAAGAAATAGATGTAGATAGATAGACAGACAGAGAGAAGTTCAGTATTAGATTCCTTCAACAATAAACAGACAGAGCCTAGATTAAGTCATGTAACGCTTATTACTGTAGAAAGAAAATGTTTATTCGGTTTCAATCAATTGCAACACTCCAGTGCTTTCAGATTTTTACATAAACAGCACAGTTTCAACAAAATACTGTGTAAATACTGAAAATTAGTTCTTTTCTAGAAAATATGTGATCATAATAACGTTTATTGAAAGATATGATTGTTGTTGTTGTTAGAATAATGATGATGATAATAGTAATAATGAAGATAATTATAGTGATAGTGATAAAATTTATGTTATTGGTACTGTTATTGTTATCATAATTGTAGTAGTGCTAATAAGAGCAACAACAATAAAACTGAAACAGTAAAAGGAGAGAAAGAGAGCCAGAGACAGACAGACATGTAGGCTGATAAAGATAGATAGGTAAATAGAAAGAGGGAGAGAAAGATAGACAAACAGACAGATAAAGAGATATAAGTATAGATAGACACAGATAAACAGAAATATAGATATAGACAAACAGATAGATAGATATAAATAGATAGATGACTGACAGAGAGAGGAACTATATCTTGACAAGAATAGAAATACACACACACACATATATGTATATAAACATAAACACACAAACACACACACAGCCACACACACATTATTTGAATGTCACGAACAAATTATATTTTGTATTCAAACTTCATAATATATATGTATTCTCATCAAAGTGTATCAATCCATAATATGATTATAAACTCTGAACGCTAATTATAACTGCCCATTAAAAGAAAGAGTCAAATTAAATTACATCCCACAATACAAAATTACTGACATGTACATGTAACTTTTTTCTATATTAATGAATATATAATTTTTAGGAGTGCGTGGTTTAACTGAACTTAATCTGATATTTCATGTATGAGATTAAGTTATCTAAATCGTGTCCAGTTCAGTGTTCTCTGCTGTTCATTCCATGGAGTTGTATAGAGTTTAATATAAGTAGGGTAACATGACCTTAGTGACAATGCATTAACTCCCTGTATATATGTATATATATGTGCATGTAATCATACATACATATATATTTTTAACAGCCTTTCATTCCACTACAAGACATAGGCCTCTCCCAATCAACTGAGTCGATGCCTTTCCTAATCAACCGCGGTTCAGCGCGATAACATTTGTGCCACGGTGGCGACTTCCCCTACAACACCTGCGTTTGACTTCCCAAGGCGATGTGTCATTTTCTCGCAGAGATATGGGGCTCAAGCCAGTAGTCAGGCATTTTTACGACTGCCGCGACGGGGAATTGAACTCGGGACCAAGAGTCCAGTGGTCTAACCAGTGGATTATCGCAGCAGTCTGTATCTATCTATCTATACGTATGTATATATACATATAAACACAAATATATACATAATATGTGTGGGCGTATATATATTTCTTTATACACACACGCGCGCGCGCGCACGCACACACATACACATATATCGGTCTCTGTATCTACATAAATACATAGCTATATATGTATATCGGTCTACCTATCCATTTCGTACACACACACACACATATATGCATATATACATATATACATGTATAATTCATATATGTACAATATATAAGTTTATGTATATACACATAAATACAAATATGTATATGTACACAATGCATACATATATATATATATATATATACATATATGTGTGTGTGTGTGTATGCATATATACACACATGTATGTATATATATATATATATATATATATATATATATATATATATATATATTCATATACTCACATAAATCTTCTTCAGAAATTATATCTTATTGCATTTCTGCTTCTATCTTTTTATCCATTCCCGTTCTATTTACCTATTCATTTATTTTGACAAGAGCTGTTGTTTACCTTCCCCCTCTCCCACGTAATACACAGTGCATGGATTGCGTGCAGTCGTTGTTTGTTGCAAGCAGAGGACTGGTGTCAGCTGTTATTTTCCGACTGCACATGTATCAAATTTTCGTTTTGGTCTCGCATGGGCGGCTCGGTTTCACGCCCATGTCACTCCCTCGTTTGTTTTTAATCGCTTCGAATTAAAGGGTGAAATTATTCGGCACTTGCATGGGACATCGTTTTATTGAAATATCGATTTTACGAGGTAGTTGCTCGCGGGCGTGTGGGCGTGTTTTCATGTTATCTGATTATCCTTACCGTCATGACGAGGATTATGATTATCATTATTATCATCACTATAATCCTCATTGTTATCACTTCTTTATTAAAAGCGTTATCATTATTATTATTATCATATTTATTATCATAATCATTACCATCGTCGCCATCGCCACCCTCATCATCTTCCTCATTGTTATTGTAATCATTATCATTATGGTTGATAATAGGTCTCAACAATATCATTATCATTATTTTGCGTGATATGCTTTCAGCGGGACCGCAGAAGGGGCACTGTGGGAAGGGAGCGGGGAGACCATTATAACTGAAATAATTACAGCTCCGATAAACATCACTTGTGACAGCCTGTATGATCTTCAAACGCTTGAGAGTTATCAAAATGTATACATACAAAACCTGTAGATGATATTCATTATAGAGTTGTCATAGTAACGAATATGTATGCGGGAAATTATGCATCTTCAAAATCTATTATGGGCTCTGTAAGGAGGAACTGAAGACATCCTTCGTCAACTGAACATTGCTGCCTAGGCAACGCGTAACCTACTTTCTTTACTGAAAAATTTATGCCGCGTCAACATCTGCGGTCTTTAGTGGCGTGTAGCCTATACATTTCGACATATTTTTCGCTAGCAAAAAAAAAACTTTGTTATCTTATCCTAGTTATTATAGTATTTTAATATTGATTGTGATATATATCTATCATAAAATAAAAATTCCGATTTAGAAAGAGGTGAAGCCTAACTAAAAGAGAGGTGGAGCTTGTACACACTAGTCCAGATTTCAGGAATATTTTTCCTCATTCTCAAGCAAATGACTTTTTTTCATCAACGTCCAACTCGTTACGTATGCTACCGTTTGCAGAGGCGCCTCGTTCACAGGACTGAAAAGTCTAAAAAATTCAGATTGTTCTCAAAATAAAACAGTGGGACATTTCTACTACGTGATAGGGATTTGGTTTTACTTTTTTGTTATTATTATTTCATGGGCCATACTTCAATTTTTTTTTCCATTTTTTTTTCTCTTAACCTAATACAAATATTTTTTGTGATTATTAAGCATGGTGTTACTTAAGAATTAATTATGTTAATTAGTATTAAGAAATCCCATTATATTTTCGTCTAATGATTTTAAGTCTGTCGTAAAGTACAATTTAGAATTCACGTTATTATATACACATGTTTAATCATTCTCATATGCTACGAATATATACACACGATTAATCAACTTAATATGCTATGGATATATAAGCACGTTTAATAAATCTAATATGGTATGGAGATACATGGTTTATCATTCTGATATACTAAGGAGAATCATGTTCTATCCTTGTAATATGTTATGAATATATATACATGTTTAATCGTTCTAATATGTTATGAATATATACACACTTTTAATCATACTCATATGTTCTGAATATATAAGGACGTTTAATCATTATGATATAGTATGGAGATACATGGTTTATCCTTCTGATATACTATGGAGATACATTTTATATCATTCTAATTTAGTATGGAGACACATGTTTCATCATTCTGGTATACCATGGGGTTTTATATTTCATTATTCTAATATTCTACTCTTTCATATTCCATTGTAAAATGTCACTAATTTCGCTTCGATCTTTGGGGTTCCGAGTGAAAATCGAATTTGCTTTAACTTCTAGGCTAGAATGGAATAGGTATGTTGTGGTGGACTCAAGATAAATTTTAAGTTGCTTCGGTAACCCCCCTCCTCGAAAAAAATACAAAATGAATAATAAAAAAAAAGGCAAAAACATACATACTAACTCAGTGATTGTATTATATATATATATATATATATATATATATATATATATATATATATATATATATACACACCTTAAACGTTTGGAATATCGTCTCCGTTAGATATTAGCTTACATTCTTTTACTTGTTAAATTTTAGTATCTATTGAGTGACAAACTAACCAGTCTTAGACTATACTGATTTATATATGTTGTATAATTGTTGAGCCTTTTAGAAATAGAAGGGAATTTATATTGAAAAAAGGGAAACAAAAATAGCTAAAAAAAACCCATTGTGATATGGTTTATGATGGTTTTATGATGATATGCGTGTTGTATATCTATCTAACTACCTGTCTACGTAACCCCGTCCCCCACAGATCACACAGGAGAAACAAGCAAACAAAAATCATAGAGAAAATTAATGGATTATCACAACAGCCCCAGTTATGGCTTAAACATTTCCCCTGCAATCAATTCACAGTATGATCTCCATCATGCTCCACCTTTAAAAGTCAAAATTAAATTATCTCTCGTAACAACCTTTGAAACCCTATTCCCTTCAATTCCCTTGCTCCTTCTTCCTTAATTTAGGTCATCTATCTTTGAAATAATGGAGTCTGGCCTAGTTTTCCTGTGCTCGGTCAGGAGGCTAACGCAGGATGCCTGTTCTAATTACGAATGTAAGGGAGGAAATACGAACTTAAAGGGGGAAGCAGAGGTAGGTTGTGTTCTGTACTATATAGAATATGATAGAAGTTTATCATTATCGTTGGCTAAATAAAAAAGGAAATGCAACACGCGGGGAAGATGATGATGTTATGGTTATCATGATATAAAAAATAATGATACTAAAAATATACTGATAATTGTTATGTTCATTATAATTATTATCATAACATACTAGTAGTGATCAAAATAAAGGTGATAATACTATTACCAGTAAAAACAGTAACGATCATTTTTTACGAATGTAACAACTTCAATACCATTAATAATGATAATGATAGCAATACTACTACTATTACTAATAGTAATAATAAAATAGCGTTAATAATAATGAGAAAATAATGGATATAATATAACATTAAATAACAATAGGATAATTATGATAATGATAATAGAAATAAAATAATAATAGAAATAATGACAAAAACAATGACCAAAATAATAGTAATATAACAACTATGATAATAGTAATAATAATAACACTAACAACGATACCAACCAGACTATGAATAGGCAACCTGAGTCTCCATCAGCACAGCGCTGCAGGACCACAAGTATTTCCTGATGCGGAGAAAGTAGTATATGACGGGACAAGTAAGGTCTTCCATAAGAAAGTCTAGGGAAGGGAAGACGCGCTGAAACTAGTCTTTACTGCCACCCAGACCGAACGGAGAATTGATTATGCTCGTAACGGTGAGACTTTCATTCGTTATTATTTGTTTTATTTATATTGTCTCTTTCTTTATTTTATTTATTTAGTATATATTTTTTGTGTGTTTTCCTTTATTCTTTATTTTTATCTTCTTTATCCTTTTCTCGTATTCTTTCATAAGTCCCTTTTCCTCTTCATCTTACCACGAAAGTGTATGCCCCGTCTCTCTCTGATTATTTTTTTTTCACTATCTTCTCTCTCTCTCTCTCTCTCTCATTTCACAAAAAAATAAAACGAAGAAAAAAAAAAACGATAAACAAAGACACAAAAAAAAAAGACGGGAAAGTACAGTAACGCGAAAGAAACTTGGAGAGACGGAGTCGCTGCGGGCGATCTTCAGTTGCGAAATTCTATACAACGGTAAAAAAAAGAAAAAAAAAAAAGAAAAAAAGAAAAAACCTCCACACACGCACATAAGCACACACACACACATTATTTCAGTCTTCCAGTTAGGGATATTGATTCCTTTGTCATTTTTATTATTTTTGATAATGATAACAGCAGCAACAATAACACAATAACAAGAACAACGAGAACAACAACAATAATAATGATAATAAGAACAATAGCACTACTAATAAATAAAATTGATAATGATAATAATTATGGTGAAAATGTTCATAGCGGTAATGCATATAGTAATACCAATAAGAATAATGATACTGGTGCTGGTGACAGTGATGAGGATTATAATCATGATAACTATGAGGAATAATGAGAAAGAGAAAGGGTCGCACCGTCGTTGTAAAATATGCATTTTTATATATGTATTAGTAGAATATATATACATATATATGTATATATGTATATGTATATGTGCGTGCGTGCGTGCGTGCGTGCGTGCGTGTGTGTGTGTGTGTGTGTGCGTGCATGCGTGCGCGCGTCTGTGTGTTTGTGTGCGCGTGTGCGGGTGTGTGTGTGTGTGAGCGCGTGTGTGAGATGTGTGTGCGTGTGTGTGTGCTACTTTTTATCATATTTTTGTTGCATGCCTATAAGAAAACTTAGAAGACAAAACCTGGGAAAAATTGCACACTTACAAAAAGATCACCGTATGAATAGAATTTCCAGCTTCTTGTCTCTGTTGCAATTCCAGTATTCACTTTCTTGCAATGCAATTTCATATCCGCGATTGCTGTTTTCTATTTCCAAAGAGCCAGATGCAATGCAGTAATAATGGCAATTGCAATGCTCTTTGTAAAAGATGTTTCGCATACAAGTGTTATCACCATCTATGTGTTTACATGTTCAGACACAAAAATCGCGTAAAATTTGCTTGTGAAATAACGTTCTAAATTCTTTTGTATATTTCATATCTAAGTGGTTTTGCAGATATTGCACCTGAGATATTTATTTTATCTTGCCGCTGCATTCTGTCTTTCTTATAATAAAACCAACGATCATACACAATACACACACACACGCACGCACGCACAGGAACACACGCACGCGAACGAGTGTGCGCACATCGTAACCAAGCCAAGTTGGTCCACAGCCTAGATGACCGTGAAGGGTTGGCGTCAGGAAGGGCATCCGACCATAGCAAGGGACCTGCAACATAAAGGCGCCAAAAAAGCATGCCCACTTAAGCAACGAAAAATAAGTTTGATTGTGATGGAATATGGGGAAAGGTTAATATGCTCCATAACATAGCAAAGTATAACAGGCAGGAATAGCTTTCAAATTATTATGCTTGTGGAGTACAAATTGAGTCTTGATAATATCGTGACCATAACGGCAGATGAATCTTCAGAATTAAGTTGTAGGTTATATTTGTTTGTGTGTATTGTATTTATGCCAAGGGCGGAGTTCACTAATATTCAGCCGTAAGTCAAGTCACCAGTGGCTAATTACTATAATCAAGTGGGATTCACTAGTGTAAATTGTCGTTGGATGTTAACTTAATAAGTGGACTTTTCTACACTAGTTCTGATGGTAACCATTAGTGAACACTATCAGGGATCTAGTTAACCCAAAGCCGTGAGTTTACTTTATTATTTTTTTTACACATACATGACTACACTTGTAATCACCAATATTTTTTTTACACATACATGACTACACTTGTAATCACCAATGAGCCAAATACGAGTACTGCCTGATTCACCTGTTTACCTTTTTTTTTTTTTCTTAAAGGATAAGTCCGAAATGCGAAGCTGAGCCTCACCCGGCTTATGCCTATGAGGGGAGCCCGGCCTGCTTCGACTAATGCCGACTCGCTAACGTGTATCAGCTAGTGCTGACTCGGATGAGCTTTGTCCTTACCCGCCGTGGTGCCCAGCCACAGCAGTAACCGCCAGGCGACAATTGCAACTTCTCGCGCCTCGGCGGGGCGCGAACCGCGGACCCCTCGGATGACAGGCTGACACGTTACCACTGTACTAGCTCGGAGGCTTTTTCGAAAATATTTTACGTTACTTTATATTGCTGTTACTGATGCCAATACCATTATTGTAATTATAATGTCTATACTAAAAATTAACACCATCGATATTCAAAGCAAATTCAAGAAAAGGTGAAATCAGGTAAGGTCACAAAGTCTACTAATTGACTCCTTTGTGGCTAAGCACTTGCAGAGCCGTCTATGTGCACAGACATTTCATAAAAAAAAGAAAAAAAAAAGTACAGTATTTTCCCGGCGACACAGGGTAAGTACACACACACATACACACACACACACACACACACACACACACACACACACACACATATATAATGAACATGACGTAGACCTATATATTTACATATATTTTTACTATTAATATTATTATTCTATGTATATGTATACACATACACATGACGTAGGCCTAATATAAATACTATATATATATATATATATATATATATATATATATTTATATATAATAAAATCAAACACGGGTGGTGTCAAGGTAAACTACAGGCAATTCTAGCTTGTTAATTTCAGGAAAATAGCTTTAAAATAAGTTCGAATATATTTCAAAAACAATAATTCGTAAATAACTGATAATTCACAATTAGTTGTTCATAATTCTTGTTCATAATTACGGTGACTCTCCTCCCTGCTTGCGGAGTGCCGGCTGGGGACGTACGGGCAGTGCTGGCGCCGATTACGGACAAAAGCCGCCGATCTGAGCTATCACTCCCCTTCCGAATGGGAACTACATTCCCCTATGGCACTTTCGATTATTACGTAAAGGAAATTCAGGCACAAATAATCTGCGGTAAAGAGAGAGAGAGAAAAAAAAAACCTGACTCGGCGCTGCAGGACCCCCACGGGACGGAAGGGGGGGGGGGGGAGGGGGCTAGCACAACAGAAACAAGCAAACAGTTAATGGGTCCGGCTGAGCACTAGGAGTCAGGGAAGTAATTCAACAGCTGATTAGGCAGTTTCATTATATATGTACATGACGTAGGCCTAATATAAATGATATATATATATATATAGTACGGATATATGCTTTATATTACACTGCTATAAACCATGTATCATACTATGATATCTATAATATAAAATTGAATATAATATGTGATATATGACTGATGAAATATTTAGGCCATCGCAGAGCATTATTGAGTATTAATCACACTGAAATCCTTTCAAGGGAATTAGCAGTACAGCTGTTTGGTTTATTGTTATTTTTTTTTTATTTTTTTTTTTTTTTTTTTTTTTTTTTTTTTATTCAGGTTACACTATATACTTGCAAATCATGGTAGAAATAGAATCAAGTAGAAACCACGTTCGAAAGATAGTCACCTCTCCGATGCTCCAGCTACCGGTAAATTTACAATGGGAATCCCAGTGTTATTTGCGACTACCAGCACGGTCCATTTACGATTATAAGTCTCGTCACCAGCGATATTACTGCCGTGAGTGCATTTATGAATCCGGCCCCAAGTATGTATGAGGTGATAAAAAAGGAAAGGTTAATCATCAAACTTGATATTAAGAACATATTGGAACAAAGAGAATGAGGACAGAAAGTGATAATTGATGATTGTGCAGTGGAACAGAATGCAAAAGAAATAAAGTTTGGTGTATTACTGTGACTTTTGATCGAAATATGATCAAAAACTTATTTAAGGAGAAACTAAATAGAAAAGAATGATTTATAAGAGGAAAGAAACTGATAAGTTATAATCTGTGTAGAAGGCTTTGTCTTAATGAAATAAAATACAGCAAAGCCATACAGAGAGAGAGAGTGTTGTTATCGGAAACTGCGGTGTGATGATTATTTAGAAATCATAAAGGAAAACGATGAAAATAAAGATAAAAATGCACACCACATTAACTAAAAGGTGAATATCAAATGAAAAATGGTAAGTAAGAATTTGTAATATGGGAAAGGGAGCAAAAGTGGTGGAATTTCGACTGGAATAGCATTATTATTAAAAGAGCTGGAGAAAAGGATATTCAAAAAAAAAAAAAAAAAAAAAAAAAAATAGAAGGGGGATGGTTCAGATTAAGGGAATATGACGCTAAAATGCCGACCAAGGTGTTACCAAGAGAAGATTCAAAGTGAGAAAACAACCATTATGTGTATTATACAAAGTGATTAACATATTTATGTAATGGAAATGACTAATAAAAATACTTGCGATGTATGTATATAGTAT
>NC_061857.1:25668745-25671245 GCF_019202785.1 Penaeus chinensis
ATTCTTTTCCCCTATTTCTCCTTTTTTCCTTCCCTCCTTCCCTTCGTTTTATTACTTGCATGTTTATATTATTCTCTTTTCCTTCTTCCTCCGCTTCCTCCTTTTTCTCTCTTTCTCTCCCTGTTCTTCCTTTTCTTCTTCCTCTTCCTCCTCCTTCTCCTCTTCTTTCTTCTCCTGCTCTTGCTCTTCCCTCTTCTGCAGTTCCTGCTCTTTCCTCCTCCTCCTCCTCCTTCCTTTCTTCACTTGTCTTCCCTCCTCCTCCTCTCCGTCATCCTCCTCCTTCTTTACTTCTTTCTCCCCTCGCTCTTCCCCCTTTTTATCCCCTTGATATATTTTGTAAGAACTTTCGCTGATACTGTCCTCTCTCTCTCTTCCCCCCCCCCCCCCCCCTCTCTCTTTGTGTTTTACATCAAAGAATTTATCGGGTCTGTTTCTTACAAACGAGGGAGAGAGGGTGGGGGAGAGGGAGGAGGGGAAGGATAGATGAATGGCTAGATAGATAGATAGAGAGAGAGAGAGAGAGGGAGATGAAGAAAAGAGAGAGGAAAGAAGTGAATAAGAGAATCCATATAAAAGAGAGAGGGATGAAAGAAGACAGAGATAGACATAGAGATAAATAGACAAACAGAGATAGACATAGATATAGACAGAGAAACAGAAAACAAATGCACAAATAAAGAGATAAGCAAAGACCCCCCCCCCCCTCCCCCTCATTTTTTTCTCTCTCTTTCTTCACTGAGAATTACTGCTCCGTGTAAATCTTTGCGTGTGCGAGCTGCTGTGTTTTACGTAAGAGCAAGAAGAAGATGGAGATGAAGAAGATGAAGACAAGGAAAGAAGAAAAAGAAGAAGAAGAAGAAGAAGAAGAAGAAGAAGAAGAAGAAAAGGATAATGAAGAAGTAGGAGAAGTAAGAGAAGAAGAAGAAGAAAAGGATAATGGAGAGGTAGAAGAAGAAAAATAAGTAGAAGAAAAATTAAATAAATTTGGGAAAAAAGAAAAAAAGGGAGAAAAAAAAGAAAAAAATGTTATTATTATTTTTATTATCAAAATTATTATTATTATTATTATCAATATTGTTTTTATTATCATTATTATTTTTGTTATTACTATCATTTATATTTTATTATTAATGTTATTATTTTATAAGTATTGGTAATTTTTCATTATGTTTTATCTTCAATTCATATCTTTATATTTTCTTATCTTTATGTTATTTTTCTTATATTATCATACCTATTAGTACCATCTTTTTGTATATTATATTATACTACTACTTTCCCCTATCATTATTATCATCATCATCCTCTCTATATTATTTTATTATCATTTAACTATAGGGTATATTTTTTTTTTGTTATTATCATTTAATTTCTTATTATTTTATCTATTCCTTCATTGTTATTATTTTTTATTACTTTTTATATATTTTACATATCTTTTATTTTATTGTTATTATCATTATTATTATCATATATTTTTATTAATATTGTTTTGTTTTGTCATTTTTATTATTATATGATTATTATTATTATTATTATTATTATTATTATTATTATTATTGCTACTACTACGACTATTATTATTATCACATTATTATTATTGTTACCGTTATTCATATTATCGGTTGTTTTTATTAATATCATTATTATTATAATAATTATTATTATTATTGCTACTACTATGACTATTATTATTTTCACATTATCATTATTGTTGCTGTTATTCATATTATCGGTTATTTTTCTTAATATCAATATTATTATCATTATTATTATTAATATTATTTTTATTATTATCATCATCATCATCATCATTATTAGTATCATTATCATCCTAATCATCATCATTATCATCCTTAACATTATTATAATTATTACTATTACCCTTAGTAGTAGTAGTACCGTTATTCAGGTCATTGTTATTGTTATCATCATTATCAACATATTATCAATATGATCATTATTCTTATTATCATTATCATTAATATCAGCATCATCGTCATCGTCTTTATCATATTTTACGATTTTTTTTGATGGCTGGGGATATTAGCCAAAAAAAAAAAAAAAAAAGAAAAGAAATAGAGGCATAAATAGTAGACTTTTAAGATATAGAGGAGGGGGTAATGGGAAAGAGGTGGGGTGGGGTGGGGTAGGGGTGGGGGTTGGGGTAGGGGGGTGGGGTGGAGAAAGGGATATCCAAAAACATGACTCTGCACGCACACATCCAGCCATGTTATAGATTAAGATGGATGTGTGTACATTATAGTAGCCTACGTCTACGCTGGTCTCTCGCGGAAAGTAAAACATTAATTATAGGCCTAAGGAATACAGGCAGGGGGATGGGAGGGAGACAGGGGGTGATTTGGAGGGACGTTGGGGGGGGGGGGGGCGGTAAAAGAGGAAGGGGGAAGGAGGGAAAGGGATGGAATGATGGATAAAGATAAGTCGATAGATAGAGAGGAGACAGAGAGAGAGAGAGAGATAGAGAGAAAGAAGAGAG
>NC_061857.1:25708745-25713745 GCF_019202785.1 Penaeus chinensis
TATATATATATATATATATATATATATGTGTGTGTGTGTGTGTGTTGTGTGTGTGTGTGTGTGTGTGTGTGTGTGTGTGTATAATTAGTTCCAATTAAATTCCTTGCTCCACTAAATCTCTCTTAATGGAGAGTTGCCTTTACTCAACTGGGGGATGAATCAAAACTCATGCTATAACACTTATTAGCGTATAAAGTCAAAATACAGAGAGTTAGTTTCTCTTGTTTTAATTAGTCTTTAATTTCATTCAACAAAATATTAATTAATATCCACGATATAAATTAATTACAATTGAATTAATAATTATTCATCAAGTTCGGACTATTAGTCACTTTCCATATCTTCATTTCTGTCTCCATACACTTAATATCTTTTTAGATCAAGGAATGCTTAATCATTCAATAAACTAAATAAAATATCATTTCAAATTGAACATCCCAATCGCTTTCACAATTCAGTAATATATTTTTATCATCGTTGAATAACTCAAAGGATACAGCAAGAGTGTGGAAATAGAAAAGAATAGTACAGGTTTATAATGTATTATCAATGAATTAATTACACCATGCCTTCTGGCAACTGCCAACCAGTATTATAAAATCAAATAAATGTGAAATATTGTTTGAGTTTCAGTAGACACTATTTAAATAATTGTGCAATTTAAGTAATTCAGTCGCCGTTGAAAAAAGTCATTACTACACGCAAAAAAAAAAAAAAAAAAAAAAAAGAATAAGAAAACACCTTCATTCTGATATAATATAAGAAGTGAAGACTCTGGGCATCAACCAAACACCGGTCACATTTCAGACATAAAATTCACAGTATCTCTAATTCAAAATATACCATATGATACATTATTCATCATATAATCATCAAATAATAATTTTGGAAACATAGTAGTATTAATACAACTTACAGCTAAATTATAGAAAAAAAAAAAAAAAAAAAAACAGGTGCCACAAGACCGTGAGTCCGCTGGGTCAAAACTATTTACATCTGACAACTCATTCCATCATTATGATATATAATTTCTAGGCGTTTTTAAGATCATCATCATTTTCAATAATTATGATTAAATTCTTGCAAAAATTAACAATAAATTGTGTAAAAACAATCAAACAAGTAACTTGCAGTGGGCATGGCACGTACGTACTGTCGTGCACGTCATTGCCCGTCGGCGTTGGGTTAACGCACATTTTTGTTTATCACTACTACAATGCAGGATCCACATGAAATTGCAGACTATTCTATTTAACAATATATATATATATATATATATATATATATATAAACACACACAAACACATATATATACACATAAATGTATACATATATATGTATATATACATATATACATATATATATATATATATTATATATGTATATATTTGTATATATATGTATATATATATATATATATATATATATATATATATATATATATATGTATGTATGTGTGTATGTGTGTGTGTGTGTGTGTGTGTGTGTGTGCAAGCATCAGTTAAAACAATTGTGTTAGTTAATGTCGACATAAACCCCATTTTATTATGTTTTCTTAATCCTTATAATGAAAAGCATTTTTTGTATGTAGTACTTTTTCATATATATATATATATGTCTTTTGAATCATGGTTAAACTTGACTTTTAGCAAACGAGAATACCGAGTTTCTATGTCTGACTGATTTTATTCTCATAAAACCTTATGAAAAAAGCCGTCTAGCGCACATCCGTGAGAAGTGATTTTTGATGGAATGTGGAAATGTCGCAAGCCCGGCAGCCATGTTGATGACGTCATCACATGCACACCCATCACTGGAATTTTGTAAGACTCGCATTGCTGAGTCTGAAGGCATGTGGAAACAACACATGTTTATAAACTCGCTGGCTCTAGGGTTCATTGATGTTAATGTGAGAGGTCAATGTTGCAAGAAAGAGATAGATAGTTTGTCCGGAATAGTGTGTTTTGAATTTGAATGGAAGGGATAATATCATTAATGTTGAAGTAAGATTGATAATGGTGATGTTGATAATGATGATGATAATGATGATGATGGTGATGTTGATAATGATGATGATGATGATGATGATGGTGATGTTGATAATGATGATGATGATGATGATGATGGTGATGTTGATAATGATGATGATGATGATGATGATGGTGATGTTGATAATGATGATGATGATGATGATGATGATGGTGATGTTGATAATGATGATGATGATGATGATGATGGTGATGTTGATAATGATGATGATGATGATGATGATGGTGATGTTGATAATGATGATGATGATGATGGTGATGGTGATAATGATGATGATGATGATGATGATGGTGATGGTGATAATGATGATGATGATGTTGGTGATGATGTTGGCGATGACGATGGTGATGAAGATGATGATGAAAAAGATGAATGTGAAGATAAAGATGATTATGATGATGAAGATAATTATGATGATGATGAAGATGATAATAAAGGCGATGATGATAATGACAATGATAATAACAAGAATAACAAGGCTAATCGTTATTCTTAATAATCGTCAAGGGAACAAGAACATAAATAGGGATTGCGAAGTTGCAACTTGCAACATGAAGGAAAGGGAGAGATTACCGGTTCGTAATGATGTATTGAGGATTTCACTCTACGGTATTAATATCGGAGTTCTGTGCGAATCGTGTAAAATATCTACAGTTTTATTTCTTTTGTTATTCTCTCTCTTTCTCTCTTTCTTTCTCCCCCCCCCTTTTTTTCTCTCTCTCACTCCCCCCCCCCCCATTTTCTCTCTCTTTCTGCCCCCCTTTCTCTCTCTATCTTGCCCTCCCCCCCTTCTCTCCCTCTCTCTCTCTTCTTCCCTTTCTCTTTCTTTCTCTCACACACTTGCCTCTCTCTCTCTCTTTTCTAGAATTACTTTTTAAATCATTGAAGCATGATATAAAATTGTAATTGTTTCACTTGTGGTAATACTTTCAGAAATGTGACAAGTCAGTAATATTAATTTGAAACGTTGCTTTAAAATATTCCCTTAGGACACTGAATCCTTTGAAACGTTGCTTTGAAATATTTACTTAGGACACTGAATTCTTTGAAACGTTGATTTAAAATATTCACTTAGGACACTGAATCCTTTGAAACGTTGCTTTGAAATATTCACTTAGGACACTGAATTCTTTGAAACGTTGCTTTGAAATATTCACTTAGGACACTGAATCCTTTGAAACGTTGCTTTGAAATATTCACTTAGGACACTGAATTCTTTGAAACGTTGCTTTGAAATATTCACTTAGGACACTGAATCCTTTGAAACGTTGCTTTGAAATATTATCTTAGTACTTTGAAACGTTGCTTTGAGGTGTTGCTTCAAAACCTTCTTCTGTGGCGCGTGTGTTCATTGTCATTTTTTAAATAATTGCAATCATTATTATCACTTTCATTATCTTTATCACCTTATCATTATCATCACTACTACTATCACTATCACTACTATCATTATCACTATCATTGCTATCATTAATGTTACTCTCATTGGCATTACTAATATCATCATTATCATTATTTTAGCTCTCATTATCACTACTATTATTATCATTATCAATACTATCATTTTCATTATTGTAACTCATCTTCATCACTACTATTATATAATCATTATTACTATCATTATTGTTATCAAAACTATCACTACCACTAAAACCATCATAATCATTAGTATCATTTTAACGTTGTCTGTTCCTTAGTATACGCAAATCACAACCTGTAGTTAATCTTCAAAAAATCCAAAATCCAAAAATATTTTCTTACAACAGCAAACCTTTCCGAAAAGAGAAAGAAAGAAAAAGAGAAAAAAAATACAAGAAAGTAGAATAGAATAGAATATAATAATATATAACATAATATAATATATAGTAAAATATATAAAATAGATGTATATATATAAAACGTATATATAAAAGACATTTTCATAATACAGTTGTATAGGAATTTCTGCTTTCGAGATCGTCCTGGAGAAAAAAAAAAAAAAAAAAAAAAAAAGAATTATATACTTTATGTAGTATTGCATTTACTTGGTAAGACAGTATATAAGGATCCAGGTTTTTAATTACTCGTTACTTAACATATACATATATATAAACTAAGATTTATTTTTATAGGAATCTCCGAGATCGTCCACACCTGGAGAAACGGAGAGAGAGAAAATACAAGTAAATAAGAATTAAAGTTATACTCCTAGTGTAGAATTGGATTTACTTGTATCCGGATTTTAAGCAACTATTTTCTCGCTGTTATAATGTAAACTTATAAAACTCAACTTTTACGGGGTAAAAAACTGAGTTAGGGAAGAATGTATAAGGTCAGTAAGAGAGAGAAAGAGTGAAAGGGCAATTGAAAGAGAGTGATAGAACAAGAAGAGAAAGAAAGGGAGAGAAATAGGGAGAAGTCCGTCTGTCCTTCATCATTATTATTTATCACCATACATTATTTGCATTATCTTTATCATTGATTATCTACATTTCATTACCGTTTTTTTTCATTTATATATATATTTTTTGTGATGATTTTATTTCTTTATATCTGCCCTTACAAATGGACTGTTTCTTTCTCTCTCTCTTTCTTTCTTTCTTTCTTTCTTTTTCTCAAGTGAGGTATGACTAAGAAGGAGCATTACGGTTCACTCACGTCTGGTCTCAAGGTGAAGCTTTAGAGGTCCGGAATAGAGTGTTTCTTTTATAGTGGAAAATAGCTTGGAAATAGTCTCGGTTAGTCAAGTAAGCTGTATTTTCCTGTTAATAGTGTTGTATGCGCCTCGCACTTGTGTTGTGATCCTCTTCTAATGTTACATGCGAACATACGTAGAGAGACACTTCTTTATCACATATATATATATATATATATATATATATATATATATATATATATGTATATATATACATAAATATATATATATATATATATATATATGCATGAATATATATATATATATATATATATAT
>NC_061857.1:25726245-25728745 GCF_019202785.1 Penaeus chinensis
CCAACTAATTGGTCACCAAAGTCATTGACGAAACTTTCCTTGTTCTAGTACTTGTTCAAGGAAGCAATATCAATAAGTTTCTTGCGTAGATTAATTGTTTAACACAATGCATTTATATAATCAGTGGGAACTTTGTTGATTCATTACAGCGCTGATAATACCTTGTCGTTGTTGTCCATCCGTTTCCTTGGATAGTAATATATATATATATATATATATATATATATATATATATATATATATATATATATGAATATATATGCATATATGTATATACATATATATGCATATATGTATATACATATATATGCATATTTATACATATATATACATATATATGAATATATATACATATATATACATATATATGCATATTTATACATATATATATATATATATATATATATATATATATATATATATATATGATATATATGATATATATGATATATATATATATATATATATATATATATATATATGTATATATATATGTAGTGTACGGACATGTGTAGTCCCCGGTGGGCCCCACCACCAAGAGGGTACCTTAAGGGCCAAGATCCCTCCCCATGAAAGTCAGTGGGCATCTGTAGGGTAAGTCCACCCCCTGATGTCAAATCCCCTACTACTGCTGCTGCTGATGTCCTACGGGGAATATGACCTTGTGGGATGTCACAGCGGGAAATCTAATGGCCCACGATAAGTGGAGCATATTGGAATTTAACGAATAAATAAATCACTGTAAAATCCAGGTAGAAAAAGAAGGGTTAGGCTAGCATAAGAACAGTACAAGATACAGGAGGAGGGTAAAATGAAAGGGAAATATGCAGTAGAGGGCATAAAAAGAAATGAAGTCAAGTAGAAGAACCACGAGGCTGCATATGATATATGGTGTATGTATAAGTGCAATCTTGCACGGTTTACTCCTATCTTTAATTATTACAGTCACTTAGGCTCAATACTTAACTTTTCCCGTCCTTTCTGGTTTCTTACCTGGAGCTGTTGGCCACGTAGTATCACTTGTTATATATCTATATCAAAATGCCAGAGGATGGAGGAAAAAACGCCCCGTGGTGCAGTAGAACAACGAACCTATTTTTTACACAATCGTACAAAAGGCCGCGGGAGGCCGTTACGTCACGCTCGTGACGTGTGAAATTTTAAACATTAAAACAGTTGACAGTAAAGAAAAACTAGTAAAATACAAACACAATATATGACATTAAAAGAATAAAATAAATAATAGATATAATACATAAAACAGAAAAATACATAAAACATATACCACCTCGATACAACGGACAGTCAGCAAGCGCAACCACATGCACTCACGCATACACCGCACGCAAGCCCACGCATACACCGCACACAAGCCCACGCAGACACGTGTTTTGGCATACACATGCAGACAAGTGCATGCCGATATTGCAACCGCAAACACGACCTCCACACACACACCTACACACACACAGTGCACGGACCACGCCCTAGAGAGCGCACGCAATTCAACACTCGGTCACTCAATCACGCGCACACACACACACACACACACACACGAACATAAGCAAATAGACTTTTACATATACACATACTCATACATATACTTATGCTTGCACGCACTCACACACACGCACATGCTGTGCACGCAACGGGCATATACACACGGAAAACACATCATAGAGGGGGTGGGGGTGAGTACAGTGTGTCACGCTATATATGTATATATATATATATATATATATATATATATATATATATATATATATATAATAGTCACATATAAATGTTTTCATATTCAACGCAAAACAAAAGTTTACATCACATTCGGAGAAGAACGTTTATCCAGGGAAGTCAGGCAACTCTGCACGGACAGGCTTTTGTGTAGCATGCATGGCCAGCATTTGGTCCAGGCTTCTCGCACAAAATTTTATTTTATATCAATGAGCGGTTTTCTGGGATAGATGAATGATTAAGCATATTTTCTGGTAAAAAAGTACTCAATACAATGCCAAATTTGATAACTTGTAATTCCAGTTCAGCCAAACAAAATGGGTTGAAACACACGTTGTTTCAAGTTATTAGAACAGCAAATGGATCTAATACACGTATCTGCAGATATGAAGTTATCAAGACAGGCAATTTAGAGCCTGAAAAGACTGCTTCCACACTAGCAAGCGGAGAAGTAAAACGGACTTTGCCAATGACGGGGACGATGCTCAAGCCTAAGAGGATGTCTGATCCTACTACAACAGCAACAACACTTAAGAACTAGTATTCAGAACTCCTCAAGGACGTGTCAATCAGGACCATCCAGAAAGGCCTTTTTTGCGGTAGTTATGAAGCGTCACTAAAGCTATGTAAAGGAAAAGATAATATGAAATTCTGCAAGAAATTCCATCACTAGATACAACCCGACTGGAAGAGAGTAATGTTGAGTGATGGAACAACTTTCAGACTGGTCGGGGGAGCTTTAAATTCATGCGTCGCCCCAACTTCGTGA
>NC_061857.1:25738745-25741245 GCF_019202785.1 Penaeus chinensis
ATAATAATGATAATGATAATGGTGATACTAATGATAAGAACAATTACAACAAGAACAAGAACAACAACAACAACAACAACAATAATAATAATGATAATAATGATAAAGACAGTAATAATGAAATAATTATAGTGATAATGATAATAACAATATTAATAATAATAATAATAATAGCAATAATGATGATAATGATTATAATAATATAATAATAATAATAATAATAATAATTATAATGACAATAAAGATAATAATAGTAACAATAATAATAATAATAATGATAATGATAATAGTAATAATAATAATAATAATAATAACAATAATAATAATAATGATGATAATAATAATAATAATAATAATAATAATAACTATAATGATAATAATGATAATAATAATAATAATGATAATAATAGTAAAAATAACAGTCATGATAATGGTAAAAACAATATTAACAAAAACGCAAAGACGAAAAAATATAATGATAACACTAACAATAACAATGATAATAAGAAAAAGAATGCTAACAAAAAAAAAAAAAAACAGATTTCTGCTCACGAACGAACTCACGAAAACTCAATGACAAGAAGATAACATCCTCATCCTCGTCACGATTGAGGAATTTTCTTTATTGCCTCATTGCGAGAGATTTATAAGCCGGAGTGAGGAGAGAAGTCAGCTGGAATGACCCGCTCATGACGACCGCGATCAGAATGAGGAGAGGGGAAGAGAGGGGTAGAGAGGGGGAGAGAGGGGGTGGAGAGGAGAGGAGGGAGGGGAAGAGGGGAGAGGAGGGAGGGGAAGAGAGCAGAGGAGGGAGGGAAAGAGAGGAGAGGAGGGAGGGGAAGAGAGGAGAGGAGGGAGGGGAAGAGAGGAGAGGAGGGAGGGGAAGAGAGGAGAGGAGGGAGGGGAAGAGAGAGGGGTGGAGAGGAGAGGAGGGACGGGAAAGAGAGGGGAGGGGAGGGGGATAGAAGGGAGGAAAGGGAATGAGGGAGGGGAAGAGAGGAGATGAGAGCGGAAAGGAGGGTTAGGGATAGAAATGAGAAAGGGAAAGGGAGATGGAATGGGAAGAGGGGTGGGAGAGGGAAAGGGAGGAGAGGAGGGTGAGGGGATGGGAGAAGAAAGGGGAGATTAGAAAGGGAGGAGAGAGGGTGGAGAGGAGAGAAAGGAAAGTGGAGGGGGGGAAACGAAAGAATGTGGATAGGGTGAATAGAGGAGGGACAAGAAACGAGGGGAAAGGGTTGGAGGAAAAGGGGTGAGAGGTGAGAGATAAGAGGAGAGGGTGGAAAGGGAGAGGGGTGAGAGACAAGGCAGTACAGGTGGGAAATAAGAAGAAGGTATGGCGAAAAGGGACAGAGGTAAGAGACAAGAGAAGTTGGGGTGAAAACTCTCTCTCTCTCTCTTTTTCTCTCTCTCTCTTTCTCTCCCCCCCCCCCCCCCCCCCCCCCCCCCCTCTCTCTCGCTTCCTTCTACATATTTATGAAAAAAAAAAATACATTTTTCGTCAAATTAAAATCTGCTAATCACGATTAACAGAACAGACCATAAACTTTACTTTTACAATCAATGTTATAATATAATAGTGTTCTTCTATAAGTTGTTTCAGCAAATTGATATGATACTCACCTGATATCCCTAAATCACTTTTATTGGTTCTTTGGATTTTGGGCGAAAGCTCTAAATATTTTCAGAATTTCCATACCGTGCAATAAACAATTTTGTTATCCTGCTGTATTCGTTATATATTTTTATGGAATATACATACATACATACATACACATGTGTGTGTTTGTGTGTGCACTCTTACATGTACATGTACATATTTGAATACACACACACACACACACACACAATAATAATACGCACGCACACACACACACACACACACACACACACATACACACACACACACACACACACACACATGTGTATGTGTGTGTAAGTATATGTGTGTGTGTGTGTCTGTAACAAGCACAGTACCTTAGTACAATGAATATGACTCGTTGGGCAGTGATAGTGTTATAACGGCTTGACTCTTTATTAAGGAAGAGTACAGCACAGTAAAGGGAACACACGAGGCGATGTCTTGGAGTGATCGCTGAGGTCGGTGTCGCGTGTCCGGCCAGCCTTGGGAGCCGCAAGCTGGTGGGAGCGAACTGAAGACTGGCGGGGTGGGGGATGCGTGTGTGTGAACGCATGCATATGTGTGCGTTTGTATGCGAGTATACATATGTCATACACCTACTTTCTATGCAAACAGATAGCCACACCCACCAACCAACACGTTTCCCGCACACTTCCTCCAGAATAACGGCGCTCATCCAAAGTCGGAGCATGGAACACCCTTCCCGTTTTTTCGGCCGCTCGCTCCCCGCCTCGCCCTCGGTCCTCCCGACGCCAGCTGCAGCCAAGACGGAGATCGGCGATAAATCATAAACTTTCTCTTCGTCGAACTCCTTGACTTTCCTCCTGCTCGCCGCCTTTCGCTTTCCGGCTCCCGCTTCGC
>NC_061857.1:25748745-25751245 GCF_019202785.1 Penaeus chinensis
ATGACAGGAGGAGGAAGAGGAGGAGGATGAGGAGGAGGAGATGAGAGGAGGAGGAGGAGGAGGAGGAGGAGGAAGAGGAGATGAGAGGAGAGAGAAGAGGAGGAGGAGGAGAAGGAGGAGGAGGAGGAGAAGGAGGAGGAAGAGATGATAGGAGAGGAGAGGAGGAGGAGGAGGAGGAGGAGGAGATGACAGGAGGAGGAAGAGGAGGAGGATGAGGGGGAGGAGATGAGAGGAGGAGGAGGAGGAGGAGGAGAAGGAGGAGAAGGAGAAGGAGAGGAGAGGAGAGGAAGAGGAGGAGGAGAAGGAGGAGGAGGAGGAGGAGGAAGAGGAGGAGAAGGAGGAGGAGGAAGAGGAGGAGAAGGAGGAGGAGGAAGAGGAGGAGGAGGAGAAAGAGAAGGAGGAGGAGGAGGAGGAGGAGGAGGAAGAGGAGAAGGAGATTAGAGGAGAGGAGAAGAAGAAGAGGAGGAGGAGGATGGGGAGATGAGATGAGATGAGAGGAGGAGGAGAAGGAAGAGGAAGAGATGAGAGGAGGAGGAGGAGAAGGAGGAGATGAGATGAGAGGAGGAGAGGAGGAGAGGAGATGAGAAGGAATAGGAAGAGGGGGAGGAAGAGATGAGAGGAGAGGAGAGGAAGAGGAGGAGGAGGAGGAAGAAGAGATGAGAGGAATGGAGGAGGAGGAGGAGGAGGAGGGATGAGAAGAGAGGAGGAGATAAGAGGAGAGGAGAGGAGGAAGAGAGGAGATGAGAGGAGAGGAGGAGGAGGAGGAGGAGGAGGAGGAGAAGATATGAGAGGAGAGGAAGAGGAGGAGGAGGAGGAGGAGGACTAATAATAATGATGATAATAATAATAATAATAATAATAATAATAATAATAATAATAGTTATAATAATAAAAATAATAAATTTAGGAGGAGGAGGAGAAAGAAGAAGAAGAAGGGAGGATGAGGAGGAAGAAGAAGAAAAGGAGGAGAAGGAGAAAGAAGATGAGGAGGAGAAGGAGGAGGTGGTGGTGGAGCAGGAGAAGGAAGAAGTAGAAAAAGAAGAAGAATAGAGGAGAGGATGAAAAAGAGGAGGAGGAGGATGAAGCAAATAAGAAGATGGAGGAAGAAGAAGAGGTGGAGGAGTAAGGAAAAGATGAAGAAAGAAGGAGGAGAAGGAGGAGGAGGAGGAAGAAGAGAAAGAGGAGGGTGGGCGATGTTGATGATAAGGGACGAGAAGGAATAAAGAGAGAAAAGAACGAAGACGAAGGAGAAGGAAGGGTGGAAAAGAGACGGAGGAGGGAATAGGAAAAGACAACGAAGAAGCGGAATAAGAGGAGGAGGTGGACGAGAAGGAGAAGAGGAAGGAAGAGATAAAATTATTTGAAAACAAATAATAAGGGAAAGAAGAATTGAAAATGCAATGGAAGACACAAAGAAATAGGAATAAACGAGAAAGAGGAAGACATAATAATGATCAAGGCAATAAAAGAAGAAAATGTATCCCTGAAATTCTAAGAAAATGCAAACACCGTGACGTCATCACCATAACTTATATACCGTTGTTATGAGCACTGCATTAAAAAAAAAAAAAAAAAAAAAAAAAAAAAAAAAAAAAAAAGTTAGAAATTAGCGAATGAGGAAGAGAGGAAACGCCACATACAAAGAAAACACACAAAAATAAAAATCGCAGAAGTGGAGAGCGTAGAGAGGAAACATTAACGAAAACAAAAAACAACAAAAAAAACAAAAAGCAAAGGAGATATCTTCGCAAACATATTTAAACTGACAAAGAAAATTAGATTTAGAAAATCAGTAAGGACAGTGTTACGTAATGCAAGGGGAAGGAAGTGAATCTAAAATATTTTTTTCTTAGAATGGATAAACAGGACGAAGAAATAAGGATAGGGGGAAGGAAGTTAGGAAAACGAAAGAGAATGAGGAAAGAGAGGGTAAGAGAGGGGGGAGAGGAGGAGGAAGGGGGAGGAGGAGGAGGAGGAGGAGAAGGAGAGGGGAGGAGGAGGAGGAGGAAGAGGATATGAGAGGAGGAGGAGGAGGAGAAGGAGAGGGGAGGAGGAGGAGGAGGAAGAGGATATGAGAGGAGGAGGAGGAGGAGAAGGAGAGGGGAGGAGGAGGAGGAGGAAGAGGATATGAGAGGAGGAGGAGGAGGAGAAGGAGAGGGGAGGAGGAGGAGGAGGAAGAGGATAAGAGAGGAGGAGGAGGAGGAGGAGGAGGAGAAAAAGGGAAGAGGGGGCGGAGGGCGAGAAGTGAAAAAAAGGAAAAAAAGAACAAGAGAAAAGAGGAGGAAAAGGAAAAAGACGACAGACGAAAGAAGGATAAAAGTAGAAAGAGGTGAGAGGCAAAAGATAAAAAAATGGTGGAAAGTTCACGTAAGAAGAAAAGATTGATAAAGACGATGATAAAGAGGCGGGGGGCTGAGGAAGAAGAAGAAGAATGGGAGGAAGGAGGTGGAAGAAGAGCAGAAAAAGGAGGAAGACGAGGAGATAGAAAAAGGAAGGGAAG
>NC_061857.1:25766245-25768745 GCF_019202785.1 Penaeus chinensis
CTTTCCCCTTTCCCTTCTCCCTTTTCCCTCTTCGTTTATGTTTATTTTGGACGAGTACTGTGACATCCGTGGGCGGCGATGTAGAAACATATGTCAGGATGTTGGTGTGGTCGCACTTTTGCTCCTGGCAATACATATACACATACATCAAACACACACAAACATATACATGTAAATATAAATGTATATATACAGCATACATACATATGTATATGTATGTGTGTATATATATATATATATATATATATATACACATATAGATAGATAGGCTTTCAATGGCTTTCGATTAAGTGGAATGCATTATTTGCTATTTCAGAATTTGCTATTTCATTTGCTATACTGGGTACTTTACAAGATATATAATTATGTTTCATCTGGAAATAATGTCAGAGATGACACACACAAAGGATCCCCCCCCCCCCCCCTCAAAAAAAGAAAAGAGAGAGAGAGAAAGAGAGAGAGAGAGAGAGAGAGAGAGAGAGAGAGAGAGAGAGAGAGAGAGAGAGAGAGAGAGAGAGAGCGAGAGAGAGAGAAAGAGAGAAAAAATTCTACCAACGATTTAAATGAACAATGAAAAGGGAATAACAAAAAGTTAGCTGAATAAATGAAATCCGACAATGAAAGAAAAGTAATCTATAATGAATGACATCTGTGAGACATTTTTTCATGCTATTATAATTTTTCTTCTTCTACATCTCGAATAATTCAAATGTCCCGGAGGTTAATGTGATTCGGAACACAAGATGCCGACGTAGGTGAAAATTTACTATATTTAGTTCACATATACGACATCAGACATGTTACCTTTCAGCCTGTGATGAATAATGAGGAGGTAGCTGTTTTAACTGAAGGAAATGCGTCGCTTTCGATGTACAAGGTTAGCTTAGCCAAAATAGAAAAAAAAGAGAAAAAAAAGGCATTTCTCTGATTTTTTTTCTTTTTTTTTTTACCTCACTGACCTTTACCTCACTCACTTTTCTTTTTCGGTATCTGCTAATTTATTTACACAACGATTTGCAAAAGATAAAAAAAAAAAAAAAAATAGACTCCCGCTTTGACAAAAATTACTTAAAAAAAAAAACTGTGAACGCGACAAGAAGATACATGAAAAAAAAAAAAAAAAAAAATGAAATACCGAAAATCATAAAAAAATCGTTAATTTGACAACAGACACATATACTACCTTTAAATGCACGTTCTGCACGTTCTAAAAACAATAATAAAACAAAATAAGCAAATAAACACTCACGAAAATCGAGAAAAATAGACACATAGGTTTGTATCGTCGATGAATTCCCAAATGTTATCTAGCAATAAGAAGTAACAGGCGGGAATATTGCATGGCCACTGCGCCTTAAACGAAAACGAATTATGAAGTGTTTCGTCTAATTCTATGCCCATTGTATATATCTATATATCTGTCAAACAGTCTTTCTATCTACTTGATTATCTGCTTATATATTCATCTACCTACCGTACACAACCACACACCCACCTACCTGCTCACCTGCTTGCCTACCTGCCTGCCTACCTACCTACCCACCCGTCTACCTACCTACCTACTTGTCAACCTTGCCACCTGCCTACTTACCTACCTAACCACCCACCTGTCTACCTATCTACCTGCCTACCTACTTGTCAACCTAGCCACCTGCCTACTTACCTACCTGCCTACCTACCTACCTGCCTACCTATCTGCCTACCTACTTACCTCCCAACCAACCAGCCTGCCTACCTACCTACCTACTTACCTACTCATCTCCCAACCAACCAGCCTGCCTACCTACCTACCTACCTACTTACCTCCCAACCAACCAGCCTGCCTACCTACCTGCTCACCTCCCAACCAACCAGCCTGCCTACCTACCTACCTACCTACCTACTTACCTCCCAACCAACCAGCCTGCCTACCTACCTACTTACCTCCCAACCAACCAGCCTGCCTACCTACCTACTTACCTACCAACCAACCAACCTGTCTACCTATCATTACAAAAACAACATCACAAATAAAATGTGAATAAGAGAATAAACCTCCGTATCATACCAACGCAGAGCAGAGATCGCAGTACAATTTTGGTAAATTGCGAACATCGTGAGGAGCTGTGACGTCATTCATTCGTACCCAAGGTATAAATTGTCTTGAAGTAGAAATAAATCTTTTCTTATCTTTTTTCTTCTTTCTTCCCTGCTCGTCGACATTCATTTAACGAAGATTTCGAAACCAAGATGCAAGTTATAAAATTTGGTTTAGTGTTTTTTACTTATTTTCGAATTTTCGATTTTTTTAATGCACAATAGCGTAAGAATCTTGAATATTGTTTTTTTTCGAAGATGTTTTTGGTAAAATATAAAACAGATTTAGAAGAAAAAAAATATGAATGGGATTAATTTTTCTTTATCATATCTTCGTCAGCCACATTGTGTATTTCGTATTATAATCTAAACCGTTCAAATGCATCTCTTAACTGTGAAGATAACCACTCTCATTCATAATTTT
>NC_061857.1:25776245-25778745 GCF_019202785.1 Penaeus chinensis
TTTAATCAGCAATTCCAAATCTGTAATTTACAGTCAACAGAAAGCAAAAATGAATTAGATTTTAAAACTCTCATATGAATTGCTTCTGTGAATAATCATAATCAGTGTAATTCGTGTTTAAAAATATAAACAAAGAGGGAAAGAGGAGTTATTAATACAGCAAATTATGAGAAGATTAAAATAATGTTTATATTATCACAACCATCCCTTGCCAATCTGGAAAAAATAATTCTGGGAAAAGATTATATGTTTATGAAGTTGAAGTTAAGGCAAAAATATCGCTGGGCTGACTCGTTCTTTTTTCTCTCTTTCACAGTCTCTCTCTCTCTCTTTCTCTTCCCTTCTTTTCTTCTCTCACTCTCTGTCTCTGTCACTGTCTGTCTGCCTGTCTCTCTCTCTCTCTCTCTCTCTCTCTCTCTCTCTCTCTCTCTCTCTCTCTCTCTCTCTCTCTCTCTCTCTCTCTCTCTCTCCCTCTGTCTGTCTGTCTCTCTCTCTCTCTCTCTCTCTCTCTCTCTCTCTCTCTCTCTCTCTCTCTCTCTCTCTCTCTCTCTCTCTCTCTCTCTCTTCCCTTCTTTTCTTCTCTCACTCTCTCTTCTTCTTTTCTTCTCTTTATAGTCTGTCTTTCTTTACTTCTGTCTCTCTCTGTTTTCTTATCTCTCTTTTCTCTCTCTCTATTTGTTAGCTCTGTCTGTCTGTGTGTCTGTGTGTATGTCTGTCTCTCTCTGTCTGTCACTGTCTCTCTCTCTATCTATCTCTCTGTCTCTCTTTCTCTCTGTCTCTCTCTCCTCTCCCGCTCTTTGCCTCTGTCTCTGTCTGTCTGTCTGTCTCTCTCTCATGATATAAATGACACACCATTAAACGTAATAAATTGCTTCCCTAATTAAGATATTATGTAACTCGATTAATTACCCCATCATGTCTAACGATAATTTACTCTGACAGTTTTCATGGCCAACGAGGCTTTTGCAAGATCAGTCCACGTGGGAAGTTGATAAACAAGAAAGGGGGGGGGGGGGGGAGGAAAAGGAAACGAAGATAAAAGGGGGAACAATAAATGAAGGAGAAGAAAAAATAATAATGACGGCAACAACAAAAGCAAACAACGAAAGAAGAAAAATGAAGAGAAAGAAAAACAAAGAAAAAATAACAAAGGAAAAAGAACAAACAACAAGATTAACATTATTAAAAGGAAATACAAAACAGAAAAAGAAAACAAATCATAATACGAAAGTAATTATGCACGACAAAAATCAGATTAAAAGGAGGATGAACGCTAACTTACAGGAAAAGCATGAAGCGCGTTGCAAAGCTGGTCATGAAATTAAAAAAGAAATAAAGTAAAAAAAAAAAAAAAAATAACGAAAGAAAGGGAAGATAACACACCCACACACAGATAGATAGATAGAGAAAGAGAGAGAGGTAAAAAGAGAGAGAAAGAGAGAGAGGTAAAAAGAGAGAGAAAGAGACAAGAGAGAGAGAGAGAGAGAGAGAGAGAGAGAGAGAGAGAGAGAGAGAGAGAGAGAGAGAGAGAGAGAGAGACAGAGAGACAGACAGAATAATGAGAAGTTAGACAGCAAGAGAAAATGGAAAAAAAATAGAAATGATAACAATAATAATAACAATAATAATAATAATAATAAAAGCATACCACAGCTAATGTACGTGTTAATGAGACGGGGTAGAGAAGGAGAGGGCTTAAAGGGGCGTTTCTATCATCATTAACTTGTCATGATTTCCAGATAAAGTGGCACAGAGAAGTGGCTATTCGTTACAGGGAATGGATGGATGATCTCGTGCTAAATATTGGATCCGTGCCTTAAATACCCACGCGGGCCTGGCGGCTCTTGATGACACGGAATCTTTAACATATGAATAAACTCGTGTTTTTAGAAAGAGTGTTTTAATCTTTTTTAATTGAATTTTTTTTTTATCCTCACTTGGATTTATTTGTTGTGATTCTGGGGAAAAAGTTTATAATTTACCATTCTAAAGGGAACAGTATATATTTTATAGTCCAGGATTTAATATCAGTTTTCTCCCTGGAAAGGTAGCAGAAAAGCATATACCAAACATTTAATAGTTCGTCAGTACAAAGCAGACATGAAAGCTTAAACCTTATTTTGGAATGCTTCTGGGAATACACGTGTAATTTGTCTAATAAAAAGGCGGGAAAAAAAAAAAAAATCAGGAAAGAGAAAGGAGGATTAAATAAAAACGTTTTCAGAACACAATATTTCCATATAAATATATTATGTATTTGGGGGAAACTAATCAAGTTTTACCGATCCGTATTATATAATTATGAGGGGGAGGAGAGGGAGAGACAAGCAGTGTTCCTGTAATTACACATTTTTGTCTGTCTGTCTCAGTGTGTCTGTCTGTCGTTCTCTCTCTCTCTCTCTCTCTCTCTCTCTCTCTCTCTCTCTCTCTCTCTCTCTCTCTCTCTCTCCCTCCCTCCCTCCTTCCCTCTCTCTCTCTTTCGCTGTTTCCCTCTTATAAT
>NC_061857.1:25781245-25783745 GCF_019202785.1 Penaeus chinensis
AGAGAGAGAGAGAAGGGAGGGAGAAAGAGGAGAGCGAGAGAGAGAGAGAGAGAGAGAGAGAAGGGAGGGAGAAAGAGGAGAGAGAGAGAGAGAGAGAGAGAGAGAGAGGGAGAGGGAGAGAGAGGGATAGAGATAGAGAAAGAGAGAGAGAGAGAGAGAGGGAGAGAGAGAGAGAGAAGGGAGGGAGAAAGAGGAGAGAGAGCGAGAGAGAGAGAGAAGGGAGGGAGAAAGAGGAGAGTGAGCGAGAGAGAGAGAAAGGAAAAAAGAAAGAGAGAGGAGATTAGTTGTGTGCATTAACCATTAAATATTCAGGACATGAATTGCTTATACTGGATTCAGGAAGGGGGGGGGGGGGGGTAAGGTAAATTATTACACGAATAAATAAGAAGAAAAAAAAAAACTGGAACAGAAAAAGACGAAGAACTAGAAGAAGGAGAAGGGGACAGTGGGAAAGGAAGGAGAAGAAATAGGAGGAAGAGGAAGAGAAATAGGAGGAGTAGGAGTATGAGGAAGAGGAAGAAGAGGAGGAGATGAAGACGATCACAAAGAAAAAGGAAAAAGACAAATAAGAAAAAGAAAAAGAACAGAAAAGCAAAAGAAATAAGAACAGAAGGCGATTCGGCCTCAAAATCCGAAGGCTGGAGGAAGGGGGGGGGGGGGGGGGGGGAGCACAATATCCATCATCATTTTCTTGTCATGACGATGCGATTTTTTTTCTTCTTCTGAGATAAGGTGGCATAGATAAGTAGCAGTTCCTTTCGTTGCCGTAAATTAAGTCATCAACTGCGTGTGATGTATGACCTCTAGGAAAACGTAGGACTTGTGCATATATCTCGTGTCCCCCCCCCCCCTCAACCCCCCCACCTCCCACCCCACCTATCCCTGCCTGCCTCTCGGGGTTTTATTTGTTTGCTTAAAATTAGTTTCCTAAACCTTCAAGATTCACGCAAAATGAAGATGAGTTATATGTTTTTTTTTGTTTGTTTTCTGTCTTTCCTTTTATGTATATGCTTATTTGTTGTTTTATTTTTCTGTTTCTTTCATTTTTGTTTTAAAATATTTGGAATATATTTTGTTTTTTGTTTGTTTGTTTCTTTCTTTCTTTCACTTTTGTTTTAAAACATTTGGATTATATATTTTTTTACTTTTACCAGAGAGTGTAGGTGTGAGTGTGATATATTTATATGAGTCTAATTAAGAGAGGATATAGATAATGATAATTATAATGATGTATTATTAGGACAACCATAGCAATTATCTATCGCCTGTTTATAGCTACTTAGATATAAAAAATATATTTTTTAGAAGGATTAAAGGTTGCTTGTCCTATAACATGGTGTAAGCATTAACCATCTCTTTATATTCAGGGTATTACGATATCAGACACTCTTCATTTAGCCAGTTAATTATGATGAACACAATAGCACTTGTTATGTTTTTAACCGTTTAATTGATAGCATATGCACGCTATTTCTACATTTTCTAACTAATATTTGAAAGCAGGGTTGGATATTTCACTGTTATTATACACGTACATGCAATTTCTTCAGAATAAATGTGTTTTAAATATTCTTTGTGAAAAAACAATAATCTATATTAGAAGTTAAGATCTTCCTTTTGCACGACCACAGAGTATTTTTTTTTCTAATGAATTAAGTTCCGATAATAGGTCATGTCAGTGGTTTCCATTAGTCACTTACTTAACCACTTCATCATACCTAAGAACCTCTATGATAAAGAGCCACAGCACGTGGAATCACAAGCCAGTTCCTATAAGGAGTGACGTATAACACACGACGACACCCTTGATGACTGGAGGGGGTTGGGAAGACTGAAGGGTTGAAGGAGGGAAAGGAAAGGTTGATGTCAGTTTAGAAGGGAATGGGGTTAAAGGAGGGAGAAGAAGGGAGGGGGAAGTTAAGGTATTTTTAGTGGGTATTTATAATGATTTCGAAAATATTGGGGTATAAAAAAGAGACGGGGACAGACTTTGAGACTGGGACACACACACATATAGAACTCTCTCTCTCTCTCTCTCTCTCTCTCTCTCTCTCTCTCTCTCTCTCTCTCTCTCTCTTTTCTCTCACTCTCTCTCTCTTTCCTCTTCTCTCTTCTCTCTCTTCTCATTCACTCTCTCTCTCTTTCTCTCTCTCTCTCTCTCTCTCTCTCTCTCTCTCTCTCTCTCTCTCTCTCTTTCTCTCCCTCTCTCTCTCTTTCCTCTTCTCTCTTCTCTCTCTTCTCATTCAATCTCTCTCTCTCTCTCTCTATCTCTCTCTCTCTCTCTCTCTCTCTCTCTCTCTCTCTCTCTCTCTCTCTCTCTCTCTTCTCTCTCTCTCTCTCTCTCTCTCTCTCTCTCTCTCTCTCTCTCTCTCTCTCTCTTCTCTCTCTATCTCTCTTTCTCTCCCACTCATTCTTTATCTCTCACTCACTCACTTTTTATTTCTATTTCTTTCTCTGTCTATCTGTCTTAAGGGAGGAAAGTGGAAAAGGTAAAATGAGA
>NC_061857.1:25788745-25791245 GCF_019202785.1 Penaeus chinensis
GTCAAATTTAGCAATGGGTGCTTTCGTCTACATCTATTTAATGCACTAATAGCTACATACATTCATCCGTAATTCTTTATCCGTACATTTTGTATATTTTTTAACCAAATACTCCCAAAATTTTAATACGTAATTTGAATTCAGACTGCATCAAAAAAAAAAACAAATTTACTTTTACTAGGGAAGCATGCTGCATTAAAATTCCCTACTAAAATATGCAATAAAACCTCCATGCATATACAAAATTTGCATGCATATACAAACATTATTTATATATATATATATTTTTATATTATATTTTATTTTATATACGTATACATAATACAAAATAATACAAAAAATTTTTACACGCCGTGATACTTCATCTCAAAGTAGGGTTTACGTTTGTGGGTAAATTTTTTTATTTATATATAAATTAATATTATATATTTATATTTTTAATATTTATATAAATACTACGTACATACATATTTTCATACTACGTTCATCCAAAACTTTTAAAAAAATAAATGGTGCTTTCTGTATTACATAATTTTTGTGCTTAATTCCCCCCACACACAATACATATGTACAAAAATTTTTAAATATAAGTTACCCGGAAAAATTTCTATCTTACAAATACAACTTTAAAATTTGATTATCTTTTCATTGTAATTATACCAATATTGTAGACATTTTATTGTTGTTTATTAGTATTGTTATTATTATGTTGATGATTATTTTATTAATATTATTTTTTATTAATTTTGTTATTTTATGGCTTTTATCTTATCGTTCTTTGTTATTATTTCATTATTATTTTTAACATTTTTTCATTTATTATTTTTTATTTTAAAATTTTATCACATTATTATATTTTCCTTATCATTTTTACAATTTTATTTTCATTATGTCATCATATCATAGTATCTTTATTTTTTATTGCCATTTTATTATCTTTGTTATAATCTTATTGTTAATATAATAAAATTTTTTAATTATTATTGAATATTTGTCCCATTATTATTGGATTTTTATTTTTTTATTTCTTTTTTTCATCATTATCTTTATTATTATCAAAGGTTTAAAGGCTATCGATCTCTTGTCTTCCAGGTAGTAGTTCCCCCCCCACCACCCCCCTTCATGCACATGGAAACACACATTTCTTATTTATTGTCATCATCGTTTTCTTTTGTTTCGTATGCCTATAATTGAAATAAAAAAGACTAAACACAAAGATGTATTTAAGAAATAAAACGTTATCTAACAAACTTATTATTCAGCTGTTTTAGCTAAGGGTGAATCAACATCTCAGTAACCATAGCAACAGCTCATTGCCTTTAGTGTTGTTATTGGGATGGATATGCTTGGTGCAGGGAGATCAACATCAGGCTGCAACATACTAAGATGTCATAGATTCCCACGTTCAGTAATGCTCAGTCTGTTTCTTTGAAGAAAGGCAAGGCAACTGCACTGTCTTGTTCTATTAAAGATGTTGGGAAGGCATTGAAGTATATTTTGACTTTGCTCCAGTAGATCAGCGTTGTTCTAATGCCCTTCGGTCTTCCCACTACCGCCCTCCCACCCCCCATCCCCCCCCACCCCTCCGCCAGATCGTTCCAGCGCCCATTGTGGGAAGCAATGATGTAGATCATCCTAAATGTCGAAAATTGATAACGCGGTATATTTTCGAAGTTACGCAACGACCTGCAAAATTATTATTATCAAAACGCTTTTAAAGATTCATTTATTTGTCCTTTCTCTAAGTTCACATTTGATTGATGCAATTAGGTGGCCTCTTTGTCTATCTGTCTCTGTCTTTGTGTGTACCTTTATATATATATATATCTGTCTGCGTTTGTTTCCGTGATATTATGAGACCATCTGTTTCTTTGTTTCTTCTGCTGTCTGTTCGTCTGTCTCTGTCTCTCTTTCTCTATCTATCTATCTATCAATTTCTCTTTCTCATTCTCTTTCCGTTCGTTTTTCTATCAGTCGATCTCTTTCTCTCTCTCTCTCTATATATATATATATTTATTTTTCAGTCTCACTTTCTCTCTATGATATAAAGATCACCAATCAATCCTTATCAAAGATTACTTATGATGCAATCGCTTTTTGCTATAATTGGATTCCTGGTTTCGGCTTCGGTCTGGCAGTAAGATATTGAGAGAGAGAGAGAGAGAGAGAGAGAGAGAGAGAGAGAGAGGAGAGAGAGAGAGAGAGAGAGAGAGAGAGAGAGAGAAAGAGAGAGTAAATAATAATACTTTCCAATACTTTACGAAATGACAGTAAGATTCTTTCTTTAAATTTCCATCTCTCTGCATTTTCAAATACACATTACTTTCTATTTTTAGACAATACAAGGCCATTAGAAACAGAGCCGGCGAGAAACATTTTATATATAAGCTTAAATTCCTACGAATTTTGTAGTTATCATAATGTCATGCTTCATAAACACTGCAATTCGCAACGTAAGTGTGCATGATGACTTGAAATTTGCATGATATTCTGACACATC
>NC_061857.1:25803745-25808745 GCF_019202785.1 Penaeus chinensis
TCCCAGTTTGCACGCCATTCAGAGGCAGCGAATTCAATCAACAGGGAGTTAACATGCAAGTTATACGTATTCGCTCCATGAATATCGAGGGCGGTGAAGCCAACGAGTTTTGGTCACAATGACGATCGTGGCAGAGGGAGGGAGGGGGTGGAGGGAGAGAGAGAGAGGGAGAGGGAGAGGGAGAGAGGGAAAGGGAGAGGGAGAGAGGGAAAGGGAGAGGGAGAGAGGGAGAGGGTGGAGGAGGAGGAGGGAAGGGAAGTATGGGATGGGGGGTTGGGCAGAGGGAGGGGGGGGGGAGTTAGGAAAGGGTGAAGGGGAATGGAGGTCGGGGATGGAGGGAGAGGGGGAGGGTGGAGGGTGGAGTGTGGAGGAGGGAGAGGGAGAGGGGGGGAGGGGGAAGGGGAATGGGGGATAAGGATATGTTCGATATGCGAAGCTGAGCTTCGCCCGGGCTATGCCAATGAGGGGAGCCCGGCCTGTGTCGACTATTGTCGACTTGCTAACGTGTGTCAGCTGGTACTGACTCGGCTGAGCTTAGTCCTTACCCGCCGTGATACCCAGCCACAGCAGTAACCGCAAGGCGACAATTGCAACTTCTCGCGCCTGGTCGGGGCGCCAACCGCCGACCCCTCGGATGAGAGGCCGGCACGTTGCCGGGAATGGGGGAGAATTGTAAGTCTTTTCTCACTTCATTCAAATAGAAACAAACATAACATGTGTGGGACGAATCCTTACCCATTACTGCATTTATATGGATAATGGTTCCAAATCCCCTTTCCCTTCAACAAACAAACAAACAACTTCGCATGCGGTACGAAATACGTCTCTCTTTCTCTGTATATGCCATTCCGTCTGTAGATCACAGATCGTAAATCAAATACATTTGAGTAAAGTAAAAATTAAAGACAGTATATGTATTATTGATGATGAAACAACAACACAGTCCGTAAATTTGTACTCCAGTGTGTTAACTATTCTTTTGTGTCCAGGTTATCAGTCCTTCTAAACTGACCAGCAAAAAATACATATTAAATATCTAAGTAAATAGTGGTAAATGTAAAATAAATAAAATGTAAATGAAGGCTCAGCAACAAGTATATTGAAGATGGGTCACCCAACCTGAGGAAATGATCTATGTACTCATCCGCGAGGCCGTTGCTTAAACCCATCACAGGCGGCAGGAAAGAAACCGTGCAGTACATTTCTCGGTCAAAGAAGTTGATTCCTACAATAATGGTACTACACGAATCCACATTTCCCCCATATGTCTAGGAACAAATCAGGAAAATACAAATAATTACGTTAGGAGCAGATTATTATTTTTTTTAGCCAGCCTTTTCCTCATCGCATCTTTCAAATCACAATATCCCTCGTGAAAAAAAAAAAAAAAAAGTTCACTCTTAAAAGAAAGGAATGTGTTGCTTTAAGAAAACTTCAAATAACTGTGATTTCGTCAGTTACAAACAACATCTGTGTCATTTCATCAGGAGGTAAATCATGTGTGCACTGAAGGCCACTGATCATAGTTATGGATTTGTGAGAATTGGAGGAACTTCGAGATTTCGATGTAATACGAATTTCAAATTACTTTATTGATGCAAGCCTTATATGATTATATTTTGTATGAAGAAGTTGTCTTTCTTATTGGTGAATAATAAGTGGTGTTTCAAAACTACGTAGTAAAACATTTTCGTGAAATTATAATTATTTTTAAGTTGGTTTAAGTAAAATTAATGAAAGTACATAACATTAAGCTATCTGAACATGGTATATATTATTTACCAAGGTTAATAAAATCCTTCCCTAGAAAATGCATATATATATATATATATATATATATATATATATATATATATATATACATATATACACACACATATATATATATATATATATATATATATATATATATATACACACACACACACACACACACACACACACACACACACACACACATATATATATATATATATATATATATATATATATATATATATATATGTGTGTGTGTGTGTGTGTGTGTATGTATATATATATGTATGTATGTATGTATGTATATATATGTATGTATATATGTATATATATATATATATGTATGTATGTATGTATGTATGTATGTATGTATGTATGTATGTATGTATGTATGTATGTATGTATGTATGTACATGTATGTATGTATGTATGTATGTACATGTGATATATATATATATATATATATATATATATATATATATATAATATATATATATATATATATATATATATATATATATATATATATATATATGATGATGACTGGGTTGTTAATAGTCAACAAATAAAATTCTATTGTAACTACAACTTACTGCAAATGAATTGACCGGCTTCTATGTTTCAGTAATGTGCAACACGCCTTTCATCAGCAATGCATGGACTTTCAATATTTAGCGGATAAATATCAATCCCACCAACATCTATTTTGTAAATAATGTAAATATTAGATATTCAGTAATTGCTCTTAAGATGTACTTATATCCTTGATCCGATAAACTTTTTTTTAGAATTTCCCGTTATTTAATAAAAGGTAATTATGATGTTTTATTGCTTATTAAGATAATAATATCAATGAATTTGTAGCACTAGAGGCTTACTGCTTAATTACTGATGTACCAACTTCCAAAATAATAAGTCCTGAATTTGTGCATAATACTTCTGAATAAATAAAATGCAGTTACACTCACGTGCCTGTTAATTGCTTGGTTGACTGGGAACGACTTTTTGTTCATTTGTATAATTCACTGTAAATTATTTATGATTTTGATAGTAACCTTTTTTCCTGAAGGTTCCCCAAACAATAATTAAACCGTTAGTGGGAATAAGAAGTGATAAGATCTCATTAATAATATAGTAGTTGTATTATTGATTTCTTCATTTCCTTCTTTATTTGTTAAATTGCATTTCTTTACATTTTGTCGCTAGTAGAAAGCATAGATAGTCTGGTCTCAGCTGGTTTTATTACAATATACTGGTAACGATTTTTTATCCCCCCAACACACATGTGTCTGTATGTCTGTGTGTCAAAGAATGATGAGATTATATATCATGGGAATTATTTTTGTCATGTCGAGAAAAAAAATAGATGTAAAAATCCGAAATATTTAGGAGGGAATTGCATTTTTTTGTTTCTTTTCGCGTATTGGAAAGAGTGCTCACACGCTTATAAATTATGTGTGAACAAACACTCTTTCCAATACATATTGTATAATTCCCCTTTTAACATTCATTTGTACATTCATATTTACATTTATTTGCATGACGAAACAAGAAATGTCATATGATTCAGTACCGCAAAATCATTATTTTTCCCAGAAGGAATGGAGGATGGATGGTATACAAGTCTTATCACTGTGTTTACTTTTGTGTAATACGGAGTCTTGCGTTCGAAACAAATACAATAAAAAAGTGACGTTTCAAGAGGCATTCGTCTCATCATCATAATAATATAACTGACTGATTAGGAAGATACTGGTTAATAAAGGATTCTAAGTATTTCAATAAGTAGTAAGAAAAGAAAGACAAGAGATGTAAATAGATGGATAGAGAGCATGGTTAATAGATGGGTATATATAAATATATATATATATATATATATATAGAGAGAGAGAGAGAGAGAGAGAGAGAGAGAGAGAGGAAGAGAGATGAGAGTGAGAGAGGGGGGTGGGGCAATTTCAAATCAGATTTATGCAGTTACTTTGATAGTGCACATTCACTTTCTGAATCTGAAAGTGTACACCCGATTTCGTAATCTAAAAGTATGTATTCAGTGTCTGAAACTGACAGTGTAAGTCCAATTTCCGAGCCAAAATGTACTTCCAGTACTTGAATCCGAAAGTGTACATCCAAGGATCTGAAATCTGAAAGAGCACTTCTAATGTTTTTATTCCAATCTGGATCACAACCTGTTTATCCAAAATCTAAATAATTGTATATCTGTCGAGTACAGACACTGAAATAAAGTATGCGTGAAGCAGTTACGTGTAACCTTTCATTTGCCGATTTTTAAATTCCATATTTGGCTTTTCACTCGCAGGAATTCATGAACATTCTTGATTGTTCTACATTCTAGTTGTTCTAAAGGGTCCTGTCAAAAAGCCTTTTATAAAGCACAGGCTATGACATTTTAAGCAATAAAAATTGATTGAAACCTGCATTTTTCATTTCTAATACAAGTTTACAAAAGTTCATTAAAAGCAGTTAGTGAGACTGTGAACTATACGAGGAAAGAATTATCAAGGGCATTTGATCTTTGTAAGTTAAAGAATACTAAAAAAAAATGTTTCAATACCCATGCATTTTTTTCTCTTTGAATATGAATGTAAATTGCACACACACCCACACACACACACACAATCACACACGCACACACACACACATATATAACTTTATAAATATAACTTTATATATATATATATATATATATATATATATATATATATATATATATAAAGTTCAATACCCCGCCGCGGCCGTCGTAAAAATGACTGCTGGTTCAAGCCCGAGAACACGACATATCGGCTTGAGAAATCAAACGCAGGTGTCGCAGGGGAAGTCATCGCCGTGGCACAGGTGTTAGCGCGCCGAACCGCGGTTGATTAGGAAGGGCATCCAATCAGGCAAGGGTGACACTGCCATATAACCTCTCAATAGTGAGTTGAGAGAGGCCTTTGCCCTGCATTGGAATGAATGACTGCATAAAAAAAAAAAAAAAAAAAAAAAAAAAACATGAATATATATAATTATACAAACACACAAACACACACACACACACATATATATATATATAAATATATAAATATATAACTGTATATATGAATATATATATATATATATATATATATATATATATTACATGTATATTATATATATATATATATATATATATATATATATATATATTTACTATTTGTTATATATATATATGTATATATATGTATATATATGTATATATATGTATATAT
>NC_061857.1:25816245-25818745 GCF_019202785.1 Penaeus chinensis
ATGTGTATATATATACATATATATAAATATAAATATATGTATATTTAGTTACATATATATGTATATATAGTTATATCTATATATATCATCATCATCATCATTTGGGAGCTAACGCCGGCAGGGGCGCATAGCCGCATCCACCCTTTGCTTCCATCTACGAGGGTCCCTCATGGCGAGCCGCCAGGCAGGGGCCCGGCCCATCTCTAGTTATTCACGACAGGTTTGATCGATCTGCCCAAGCCATGACCTTCTCGGTCGTGCCACAGGCCTCCTCCACCCTGGGTTGTCACAGACAGAGACAACCTGATGGGCAGGGTCATCCTGCGGGAATCGAGCCAAGTGGCTGTATAGCCTGAGTTGGCGATCACGGATTGTGCAAGTAACAGGTCCTGTACCGGTCTCAAGGTGAAGCCGTTGGTTGGAAACATAGTCCCGCCAACTGTACCCCATGATCCGGAGCAAGAATCTGTTACAAAAGGCATCAAGACGAGATTCCAGAGCACAAAATAGTGTCCAAGTTTCTACCATATAGTAAAACCGACAGTATCAGGGCCTTAAAATTACATAACTTGGTCCTTCTGCACAGGTACCGGCATCTCCAAATACTCTTGTCGAAAGATTTCATGACCCCTGCTACCAGGCCAATCCGTCTACTGACTTCTTGGTCTGACAGGCCAGAGTCGTGAACTGCACTACCGAGGTATATAAAACTCTCTGTGACTTCGATGTTTTCCGACTGCATAGGGTCTCCTAGTAGGCCCCCAAAATCCTGGATCTTGCTCTTGGTCCAGGAGACCTCTAGCCCCAGGGGCTTCGCTTCATGGCTAAATGTATCAAGAGATAGAATAGATTCAGATAGAATAACAACTTTGATATTGCCTAGAGTTGCTCCACAGTGACTTTGGACAGTAGCTCTACCTAGTATCCAATCCATGCAAGTGTTGAAAAGTGTTGGTGCAAGAACACAGCCTTGCCTCATGCCTGAACTAACAGGGAGGAAGCTCAACAGGCCCCCACCACACTTTACAGCACTTTCAGTTCCTGTATACAGGTTTGCATTTAATCCAACAATCCTTGTTGGAATTCCTCTCAGCCTCAGGATCTCCCAGACTGATTCACGGTGCACCGTATCAAACGCCTTCTTGAGGTCGATGTAGGCTGCGAGCAGCCCACGTCCGAACTATAGATGGCGCTCTACAATGACTCGAAGCGCCAGGATATTGTGGACTTACCAGGAGTGAATCCAGATTGCCCTGGCCTTTGGTACCTCAGCAGGTGGTCTCTGATACGTCTCAGTAGGATGTGCGCGAGTACCTAGCCTGGTACACTGAGTAGTGTAATGCTTCGGTGATTGCTACAGTCCCAGAGATCCCATTTCCCTTGGGAATGGTACCAGTCTGCCAGATGGCAGACAAGACTGCATGCAAGCCCCTTGCCATAGGTTCTCCACCAGCCTTTAACAATTCAGCTGGGATGCCACAAACACCTGCTTTACCACTCTTCAGCTTGGAGATCGCCCCCCTGACTTCAGTCAGGGAGTGTGGATCCTCGCTGATAGGTGGGTCTGGCAGAGAAATCTCAACATTAACCGCATCCATGTTAACTGTTGGTGGATCAACCTGATACAACTGCTCAAAATACTCAGCCCAACGCACACGCACCCCATCAAGATCTGAGATTATCTGGCCACTTGCTGATTGGACTGCAGTCGTCTGTGACGAGGGCTTGGAGTTCAGCTTTCTCAGGGCTTGGTAGGCAGGACGAAGGTAATTTACTAAGAAATGGCTTTCGACCTCCTCTGCAAGATTACTGATAAACTGTTCCTTATCCCTCCTCAACAGTGACCTAGTCTTGCGCATCAGAGAACGGTGCAAGTTGCAATCCCCTGACAATCAAGCCGCACGACAAGCATCTGTGGCTTCCAGTATCTCCTGCGAGATGGCATTCTGTCTTGCTCTTGGGCGTTCACCAATGGATTCTTGAGCTGCGTCAAGCATTTCACACTTGTAGGTATCCCACATAAGAACAGGGTCTGTCAGGCCCTCAAGTGCTGTGAGACGACCAGAGATAGCCTCAGCAAACCCCCAGGCACACTCGTCCTCCCTCAATCTGTCCAAAAGAAACACCCCAGGGTGTTCATTTGGTTCATTCGATCTCTTTGGCCACACTACCCGTATCACTGTACCAAGTCCAATGATGTGGGTCAGAATGCTGATACCAGGAGTCAGAATTCCTCAATTTTTGAGACTTAGCAAAGTCACAGAAAAGGAAGCTATTCTCACTGCCAGCATCAGCTCCTGAGCCATAAGGACCGACAGACATCACATAGCCAGCTCGATTGAAGTCACCCAGAACAATACGAATATCTCGCTGAGGACAACTGTCTGCCACAAATGCAAGTTTGGCGTAAAACATCTCTTTCACCTCAAGTTTATATACATTCGTAGGAGCATATACAGCAATAAGAGACATGGAGCCAAGTGAAAGCTTCAGTCTCAAT
>NC_061857.1:25838745-25846245 GCF_019202785.1 Penaeus chinensis
TCACAGCAGCCCGATCAGAAATAACAACGAAACCAGTAAGTACAGAGATAACAGTGAGGGCAACGAAGAAACAATTCGGATGAATGGAAACAGTAAATATAGTGTAGGCAGAAAAGCCGTCTATAAGGTAGGCAGCATGACCATTGTGCTGAACACAATCCTATGCTTTATTGCAACAAAAAAAAAAAACATGGGCTCGGATGGTTTTATGTGATCAAAGCAGTAAACTGTACAGCCCCGGATGAGATCGACAACGCCTACAGTATTATTCTACATATATCAGACTCTCGAAGGACAAACCACCAATGGGAAGACAAGACACACCACGTCGAGCTTGGAGTACCTGCCCCCCCCCCCTACTTCCCCTCCTACTCCACAAGCGCCACAGCTTGTCATCAACAACTACGCGGAACGAGCGGAAACACAGAAACAAACAAACGAGCAGCCGCAGCCCCACCAAGCCGAGGAAGGTTTCGTTCCTGTCAACTCTAGGAAGCAAAGAAGAAAAACAAAGGAGGAACGCCAAAGCGAAACCCGTGCCAGGCGCCGACCGTCCTCAGGTAGCTTACCTATATATCATGAGTTGCCATCCAGGCACACACAAGGAAGATATTGAAGAGTTCCTGGAAAATAAGTTTAACCATATTTCCAGTGTGAAAGTTTTCAAAACAAAAAATACTTTACAGTCACTATAGGGAGCAAAGATATAAACCCAGATCTTTTCTTGGAGTCCGATATCTTTCTCAACAATGTAAAATTAAATTGATAATTAAGGAGAAAAATACTGATATTGTGTCTTTTAGTGAAACTAGGCTTCACCAAGAAATACCAAGCAGTTTCATCAGCAACCCAAACTTTCATGTTTATAGATGTGATGCAGATCGTAGATTTGGAGTCTGCAAATATGTAAGCGATACCCTTAGATCAAACAGGATCTCATCTACAACTATAAATCATACAGCAGTAGAGGACATCCGGGTATGTATCCTTCCTTCCTCGTCGGCACAATCTACAGACATCTACAAAATCTTCTGACTATCTCGAAAATATTTTCAGAGAAATGTTAATAAAGAGGAAACCTCTGTTTATCTTAGGTGATTTAAATGACGATCTAAATAAACCAAAATGTAAAGTTAAATGGGATAATTAATAAAAAAATAATTAAAACAACTTATAAAGAAGCCTACAAGGATTACAAAAAACACGTCATTCATATTAATGTTATAATAACAAACTTACCCGATATCATACTTCACACAGACGATGCCCCATGCCACATAGCTGATCACGAGCTTTTAACCATGACCTTAAATGTAGAAAAAAGCGAAAACCAGTCACTAAAACCTCTCGCGGCTTAACGCATTACGATCCTCAGTTACTCAGCCAACATATTATAGCCAACGAATTGTCCCTCTCAGAAATCTTAACAACAGATAACGTTGACAGACAAGTTATTATTCTAACAAATGTGATAAAAACCGGCATCGATGCCTCCGCTACTTTTAAAACAAAAGCAGTTAGACGTCCTTCCGCCCCCAGGATAAACGACAACACGAAAAAAGGGTTATAGATGATAGAAATAATACTCCCAAAGCTCTCAAGATAGATAGATTTGGCATCATCCGTCAGGCTGAATACAAACATAAGAAGAGAAATGTGAAAACACTTCTCCCATGTGCGAAAACTAATCCTTTTAAAAGTAAGTTCAATTAATGTAGAAGCGATTCTGCCGAAACATGGAGACTAGTAAAATACATTAGTGCGAAGAAGAAACAAAACGTAGACATTTCCCTAAATTCTATAAATAACGTAGATCACTTTAATAACTTCTTTGCAGAAGTCGGTAGACGCACTTGTGAACCGACACCGCCCCCACATATCAACACAACATAAATGAAACGAAAAATAAAACTTTTTCAGACCGCAACCAGTACGAGTAGATCCAATTATCCTAACAATAAAATACTTAAGAAAAACTAATTCCGTGGCAGCGGAAGGCACTGCCAGCAATTGCATACTATCTGACAGTCATTAATAATACACCTATTGTCACCGGTGTTTATCCATCACTTTAGAAACATGGTATCATGTGACAGAAACGTAATTAATTATTATCGCCCCATCACTCTAATACCAGTAATATCTAGAATTCCTGAGAAAATAGTTGTAAACCATTTAACATCATTTTTGGAAGCGAATAACCTTATGTCTACCACGCAACACGGTTTTAGGAGTAAACTAGCAACCGAAACAGCAGTTATAGAGTTCCAAGTTTGCTACATCAAACCTAACACATAAGTAAATCATCTATGGGTATACGTAGATAGATTCATGACATTTGAGACACACATTGATCACATCTACAAAAAAAAAAAAAAAATGATGGACACTGTGGTATATTTAAATCACATCAAAAATAATATACCCACAAAAACAAGAATTGCTGTTATACAAACACTAGCACTTAATATCATTAATTGCTGTCTAAACATCTGGGGCTCCACAAACAAAACACAAATACAAAGGATACAAAAACCACAGAACATCGCGGCAAGAGTAGCACTGGGAAATGCAAATAAATATGACCACATCACAGCACATATAAACAAACTAGACTAGCTAAAAGTACAACATGACACATGTATTCTAATCCATAAAATCATACAAGGAAATTACCTATACAAACAACAATTAACATAACAGGCGCCCATACATTGCAAAACAACTTCTTATATATCAAAAGAGCAAATACAGAAACCAGGGCAAGAAATGTGTAAATCCGAGGACAGGTGATCTGGAACCAACTACCAGAAAATATTAGAAATATCTGCAACCAAAAGACATTAAAAACAAAAGAGAAAGAACATCTATTGAAATATCAATGATATCAGGTGTTTAAAAATCAAGCCAAGCACGATATTTCAGTCATATCTGACCTTATGCTTTGTCTAATCTTGTTAAACAAGCATGGTGTAATATCTATGTATATGACATCTTATTACAGAATGTAAACATCATATATGTAAATAGAATACCCACTGTAATTAATGGAATAAAGTCTTTTGAATTTTGAATTCTCTCTCTCTCTCTCTCTCTCTCTCTCTCTCTCTCTCTCTCTCTCTCTCTCTCTCTCTCTCTCTCTCTCTCTCTCTCTCCCTCCCTACCTCCCTGTCTTCCTGTCTCTCTCGTTCGATACCACTGGGAGTACGTGACCCCTGCCTGACCTAGATATCCAGAGGCAAGTAAAAATAAAAGGAGAAACATATAGTAGTTCAAGTTATATACTGTATGTGTCTTTTTCATCATTCTAGTGATCGTGAGTTACTAGATTATGATGATGAATATATAAATGGTAAAGTATCATGATATTACTTCATTTATACTTACAAAACTAATGATGCCCACAATAGTAATATCAGTTAATATGATAACTGTATTAGTGGTCACCATATTTGTCATTATCATGATCACCGTCATTGTTAAAGTTATCAACATTATTATTGCTATCGTCAGTTAATGATTCTCATAATGGTGTTATCATTACTGCCATCATTATCATTACTGTGAGCATCATTATCAATATTACTATAAAAGTTATCACTATTATTATTATCATTATCATCATCCTCACCATTTTAATCTTTTCATATGTGCATCTTTACGATTATCATTATTATTTCATTAGACTATATAATACTAATAACCACTATTATCATTATCAGTATCAGTATCACGTTATCATCATCACCATCATCCTTATTCTCATAATCATCATCATCATCATCCTTATTCTCATTATCATCATCCTCAGGAAAAGTATGAAAGACTGTCCTTGGCCCTGCATGCAAGACGCGGCCTCTCTGTGCCTTTGCCTCGTATGTAAAGTTACAAACTTGGCGAGACTTTGAAAGTATCTTACTTTTGGAAGTCTAATTGCTGCCTAAATCACATCGAGAGGCCAGAGCGGAGGGGGAGGGGGTAAGTAAAGGGGGAGGGATTGGGGAGATGGGGAGGGAGGGGTGAGGGGAAGGGTGGTTGAGAAGGGAGGGGAGGGAGGAAGGGGGAGGTGAGTGAAGGGGGAGTGGGTAAGAGAGGAGGTTGAGAGAGGCTAATGGGTTGGAGGGGGAAGGTAAGGAGGGATGGGAGGAGGAGGGGTGGGGAGAAACGAGGGTAAGGAGGAGGGTAGGTGAAAGAGAAGGTTGGAAGGGGGGAGGGAGGGAGGACAAGGTGGTTAGACCGGTAAGGGGTTGGGGAGGGAAGGTTGGAAGGGAGGGGCGGGTGAGAGAGGAGGGCAGATAAGGGTTGGCGGAAGGGAGGGTAGGGAGAAGGGGTGAATGGCTAGGGGCTAGATAGAAAGAAGGATAGAATGGACATTCGGGAAGGATAGAGGAAAGGGGCAGAATATAGGGGTGTTGGAAAGGAGGGAGGGAATTAATTATTTAATTGTTTGGAGGGAGGAAAATAGGAAAGGAGACAGAAGGTGAATGGCTAATGGATTGGAAAAGTGGAAATGCATATATAAGAAGTATATATTTCGTGTTTTCAGCACCCTTAGAAAATCTCCGGGCTACAACCCAGATTTCATTTATATCCTCAATAAAACGTGCTGCCGAGGTAGTCATACCAAAATATCTTGCCGTCATTATCGTGGCTACAGTGCAAAATTATAAAACTATGATAATTATTTATGATGCCCGACGTGTGTTAGTAGTTCTACCACGTAGAGCAATTAATCTTTTATGATGTTTGAGCTGCATGTCAATGGCTTTACACCATCGATAATATTAGTATAGGAATAAATCATATGACTGACAGTCATGTCCTAGTTATAACTGCTAATGCAAAACATATTTTCTAAAAAAAAACTCTCTCGGAATTTTGTCCATGCAGCTTTATCTTGGTAAACAAAATGTAAATATAAGTTGATTAATGATTAGAGAGAGAAATACTAGAAAGAAAACATGGTACATCTCTTGATAGTAAAGTATACTTGCTGTAGATGGTGAGACAACATTAATGATAAAACTGTGGCGTTGAAACTACCATCAATAAACTATTATCAGCATTAGTTCGTTATAAGAGATATTAGCACGAAGTATGTATTTGTTACGGCCAGCCAAAACGGCGTTCGTGGTCAGTCTCTCGTCTTCATGAAATACTGAGAGCGAATCATCATCACTTACGTCCATTGCTTTCTACTAGTTTATAACAGGTTTTGTTATTAGCATAAATCATATAAGTGATAGTGTCAGTCTATCATATCTGTCATCAGAAAAAGCGAAATGGATATGAAATGAAACGCTGGTTATTGAATAATCATATGACAAAGTAAGTTATTCGAATTTGCTTTCACTTTAATTGGAGAATGTATATATATATGTACATATAAATATATATATATATATATATATATATATATATATATATATATATATATATATATGTATATATATATATATATATATATATATATGTATATATATATATATATATATATATATATATATTTATATAAATATATACATATATATATATATATATATATATATATATACATATATATACATATATATATGTATATATATATATATATATATATATATATATATATATATATATATATATATATATGTGTGTGTGTGTGTGTGTGTGTGTGTGTGTGTGTACATATATAGATACATAGATAGATAGACATGTATATAAATGGATAAATAGACAGATATATGTGTATGTATACTCACACACACACACACACACACACACATATATATATATATATATATATATATATATATATAGATAGATAGATAGATAGATAGATAGATAGATATGTATTTATATATATCCATACATATATACATACATGCATACACACACACAAACACATATATATGTATGTATATATAAATATATATATACATATATATATATACATATACATATATATATATATATATATATATATATATATTTATATATATATATGTGTGTGTGTGTGTGTGTGTGTGTGTGTATGTATATATATATATATATATATATATATATATGTATATATATATATATATATATATATATATATATATATATATATATATATATATATATATATATATATATATACATTTACATATATGTGAGCATATAGTGTCATCTCATAAAAATGTACCTGGCAAAGCCCCCTCGCTTTCCCGGCCTCCCATAGTGGCATATGATTTATCCCAAGCCCCGTAAAGCGTCACCTCATGGGGGAAATTTACCCTTGGTTGGGAATCGTAGGTGTGATCATTTCGAGGTCCATAGAGCGCTAAGGGACAGATACTGCTTTCTTCTTTTGAAATCGGGGCGATAGTGCTACATCCGAGAAAAAAAGGTAAGTAAATAGGATTCTAACGATAAGAGAAGAAAGGGAGAAAAAAAGAAAATGATATGTGAAGTAGAATAGAATAAAAGTTCCGTGATATGTACAAGGCAAAAAGAACAAGAAAAATGTTAGCACGTGCCACGAATTTCAAACGTATCGCCGTAAACAGGAAAGTTATGAATGTGTAATGCACCTTCCATATCTCTTAGGCTTGTATTTCGAAAAGATGTTGTGAAAGTAGAATGTCAGAGTTTAATGGCTACTTTTCGTACTTTCCGATGCTATCGTTCTCTTTGTTATTTGTGTCTGTAATTGTGTGCGTTTGAGTGTGTGTGTGTGTGGGGTGGGGGCACACACACACGCACTCAAACGCACACAATTACAGACACAAATAACAAAGAGAACGATAGCATCGGAAAGTACGAAAAGTAGCCATTAAACTCTGACATTAAACTCTCACACATATACATACTAAGTGACGAGTTAGTTAATGCAAAGAGATTTGCTGTATAGGTACATTTTATCTACTGGAAAAACAAATGACCATATCTAAAACTGAATCCTCTCTAAACACATACAGAAACATACATACACTCATACACTTCACAGACAAGTCTACACACAAACATATGTTTCGCACACGCAAGTCCACTCCTCAACACACAAACACACACACACTTCCACTTCTCAACACACATTTCACACACAGATCCACCCCCTCCACACACACACTCAAGCACCCCCTTACACGCATGCGCAAACTCTTGGCTGGATGGATGTCCTCGGCGCTGCCCAGACACCGAGCTCATTCTCCCGCGGACCGCCAAAGCGAGAGGACGTATTAGCGGGTCTTCTCGAGGTACGCTGTCGGTGTTGCTGACGTAAGCTGTCGGGTGTCGGCGCGTGACGTCACGAGCAAGAACAGTTCCTTCTTCTCTTTAAAAACACAAGAAACTTTTATTTTTATCTATTTATTTCTAATATAATGATCCACATTATCTCGTGACTCTTTCCGCTAAACCTCATATTAATACATGTAATCGACTCCCAAAAAGGTCATTCAAAGGGAAAGAAATTATGTGCGATATGAAATGACTGTCACTACCACAGACAGGCTAGTGGGCAGGATGGTCTTCACA
>NC_061857.1:25862008-25868307 GCF_019202785.1 Penaeus chinensis
ATAAATGAGTAGATGAATATGAATATATTTTTAGTAATTAGAACAATTATACCCAGCTCAAAGGCTCAAAGAACATGAAATTTCCACCTCACAGCCTCATCCAATTTCAACACTGTTATAACTTATTAATTAGGCCTTGCAGCATATATATCCAGAGAAATGATTCCCCAGCGAAAATGAAATATGCGCGAAGCCTTTATTTCCACTTCCATCATTCACTCGGCGTTTCCTTCCGTCTCTCGTTTGGAGTGCCACCGAGTCGAAGTCCCACTGGTGCTGAGGAGTGTGGGATGGTAGTGATGGTGGTGGTGATAGTGATGATGGTGGTGGTGATGGCGGTGATAGTGGTTGTGGTGATGGTGGTGGACGAGTGGCGTGTTGGTGGATAGTAGTGGTGGTGATGGTGATGATATGGTGGTGACAGTGAGGGTGGTTTGAATAGTGATGGTGGATAGTGGAGATGGTGTGGAGGTAAAAGTGGTGGTATGATGGTGATGGTGGTGGTGATATTAATGGTGGTGGTCATGGATGTATAGAATAGAACCCATCAATCACCTAAAATGTTCAGTAATTATTAACCTTAAATGAATCTTCAGAATCTAAATACCATGACAAAAATGCTTCTGGATCTATCAATCACATAAGAATTATGGAGGGAAAAATCAATTTACAGTCACATTGTAATTCTCAGGATCTAATGGACATTAGGAATGCCGGCATCTAATTTACATTACAATAGAATTCAGAATCTATCATTCAAGTAGGAATGTTGGGCTCTAAGTACCCGATTCACTAGGAGGGTTCTCTCTACCATTCAAAAGGAATCAGGATCTCACTACCAATTGAAAAGAATGCTCGTGATCTACTGCCTGTCAATAAGAATGACTGGATCTACTCTAACCACTGACTTGGAATGCTCGCATCTAATTTTATCATTCCACATAGGAAATGTTCAGAATCTACAATCATTCAATAGAATGTTCAGAATCTATCATTCAATAGTAATGTTTCAGAATCTATCATGCAATATGAATGTTCAATCTATCATTCAATAGTAATGTTTCAGAATCTATCATTCATAGTAATGTTCAGAATATATCATTCCATAGTAATGTTCAGAATATATCATTCAATAGGAATGTTCAGAATATATCATTCATATAAAATGTTTCAGAACAATCATGTCCGACTAGAGAATGTTCAGAATATATCATATCAATAGTAATGTTCAGAATATATCCATTCAATAGGAAGTTCAGAATATTAATCATATTCAATAGGAATGTTCATTTAAAAGGAATCAGAATCTTACACCATTGAAAAGAAATGCTAGGGATCTATCTGCCTTTCAATACACGAAACTCTGGAATCTACCATATGACCAGGAATGCCCAAGGATCTCACTACCATTCAATAGGAAGGACTAAGATCTAGCTATCATTCACAAGCAATGCTCGAGACCCTTGCTACATTCAATATGAATTTTCAACTACCAATTAATACCATAATCCTAAGATGCTGGTACTACAACTTTCAAAAGAATGTTCAGGATCTCACTACAATCACCTGGAGGCTTGAAATATTTCTATAATGCAAAATTCATTGCTCGGGGGGGAAAAAAATCTCACTACTCCATTCACTAAAATGGCTTGTGACATCACATACCATTCAATTATGAAAGCGCGCGCACTACATAGCACACAACATATAAATATACTGTAAATATACATTGTATACATCTTTATGGAAATGTTTATGTATATACATATTATGTCTAATAGGTGTTATAAATATACCTTGTGAATATGTAATACTATGCCCAAGTGCTGCCCCCAACGATGCGCTAATTGACGAACTATTTGAACAATCATGTACTTAACTGGGTTTTATACTGGTGCGGCTAACAAATGATTCTTCCCCAGTTGTTGATATAGTAATCAATGCTAAAGGTCCTCAACCACCATCATATGGACGATACCACCCACTGTGTGGCCATGAATGCGCACAGCTCACAACTACTGCGCGCGAGCACAACAGAACTCGCGTGTATAGACAATTAAAACACATACATACATTGTGTGTATATATATCTCATGTATACATAAATATAATATATATCACATACCATGTATGTAATATATGTTGACATACATATGTGTAATGCAGGTACGCGTGCGTGCGAGCGTTTATATTTTATCTATACATTATATAAACACAAATATATACTTCATGTACATAATTATACATACCTATTAATAATACATAACCCCCCCCGTTTTAAATAGATATGTATATATATATTATATACAAAAAAAAAATTGGCATATATTAAGGAATAGCCACGAGTTAGATTTACAAAAGTACATTAAATTTCAAGAAAACATTTCAATAAAGTGAAATTGAGAAGAATCTAATATTCACCACCACATGCAAACAAAATATCCTCTAATGTAAACCATAAGAAACATAAAAAAAAGGTGGTAACAATTATATTTTTTAAGAGTAAAATCTGTATAAACGGAGTATTAGTGGTAATAGCTCAAAACCCTAAGCGTACATCGTGCAAAAAGCTGACAATCAAAACAGTACATATTTCTAGCATAACATTGCATATAGACGAAATCCACGATAATGTTTGATAATCAAAAGGTGTTTTAGCGAATGAATGTCAGAAACATCAAAATGCTAACCATAAAAACATGTAAAAAATTCAAAGAAAACAGCAGAAGAGCCACATCACCGTCTGAGGCTCATCAATTTTTTCCCTGCAAAAGGACGTGATGTGTGTGTGTGTAATTATAAATGTAATGTAATTTTATATAAAAGTTGTGTAAATATTATGGAATATGGACTGTTTTTATTATATAAATTAAATACATAATATATAAATATTACATATGTACATACACATGGTAAAATATACTTATATATAGCGATATATACATACATATATATATATATATATATATTTATATCACATGATGTTTATACATCACTTATAATTTACATATATAACTATTACATAAAAAGTAAATATACAGTATAAAATATTACATATATATAAATATACAGTATAAAATATATATATATATATATAAATAAATATATTTAACAATATGTATAAGTTAAATATATATAATAAAATATAAATTTGTATACATACATATAAGCCTATATATATATATATAATATATATATATATATATATATAAATTATGTACATACACGTATAATAACATAATAACATATACTTAGTATAATATAACCTTGATAATATTATATATACCGTATATATATAGTGATAAAAATATACATACTATACAAATATATGTACACAGTATATATTAATGTGCTATATATATGTACTGTAGATAATACCATGTATATAAATTATATAAATTTAACTAATAACCACACGAGATCCAAAACCCTCAAAAGTGAAGGGTGAAAATAGTACATATTATTAACCTAGGATAAAGACAAATCAAAATATATGATTGACAATTTAAAGGTGCTAGGTAACTGCATCCCTTTATATATATAGTACAATACATAATTGTATGTACTATTATATACTATATAGTACATACACAGTAAATACATTGTTTATATATATAACATTTTATAAATAATATTTAATATATATAAGTATATATATATACACAAACACACACTTATAAAAAGAAATATATAAAACCACACATATATGTACTTGACTGGGTGGCTGGGCTTTTAACTGGGCGGCTAACAAATGAAACTTTTCCCCGGGGTAGATGTTAGGTAATCATTGTTTGTGGTCCTCAACCCACCATCATATCGATGAAAGACTCATCTACTGTGTGCAGGCATGCGGCGCAGCGCACGCGCGCGCACACCACACTACGCGCGTGTATATGACACAAAAACACATACATACATACACGTATGTATAAATATACGTCAAGTATACATATATATCACAATAGCATGTATGCATATAGTACACACAAACACCTACATGTGTACGTGCGTGCCTCGCGTGTTGTGTGTGCGCGTTTTGTTTTATATATACATACACAACACACATGTACATCTTTAACATTTATAACATATACAAACATACATAAATATGTATAGTAAACACATATATGTATAAATATATATAATATTTTTTTATAAATAGAAATGTGTATCTATCAAGGATACCACGAGTTAGAAAAAAACAAACAGTTCAGTAATATCTAATTACATAACATTGCAATATAGGCATATCCAAAATACATGCTGACAATCTAAAGGTGTTCGTGTATGAAATCTCATAACACAAAATGACACAACCATAAAAACACGTAAAAATCAAGGAAAAACTAGGCACCACAACAACTGTCTGAGGCTCACCGTTTTTTTTTTTTTTTTCTTGTAAAAGGAGTAAGGGTGTGTATTATAAATATGTAATACGATTACATAAATATGTAAATATTATGAAATATTTGTGTGTCTGTTTATATATATAAAATTACGTATATATGTACATAGACATGTGGTTATATATATACATATATAACAGATATATACATACACATATGTAATAACGTGATTTTCTATATAAATATCGTGTATTTCCGCATTATTACTTATATGTTACATGTATATAATTACATAATTTATATAGATATACAGTATATATATAGTACATAAATTGTAACATATACATATTAGCCTATAAATATAGTATAATATATACTATGAACATATACATAGTATACTTAGAACATTACACTATGATATATATATTATATATACAGTATATATATAAGTACAGTACACATATAATTAAAATACAATATAATTACATCAGTACATATATATATATCTATAATATATATATATATAAAGTACATAAATATAATATATAGTAACAGACAAATCAAGAACATATGTTGACAATTTAAAGTTGCTAGTGAATTATAATATTTTATGTATGGATATATAGTAAAAATACGCATATATATATACACACAAGAAACACACAAACGCACAAATATATAATATATATATTTATATATATATATATAGATAAGCACAAACATATGTACTGACCGGTTTTTAAATACGACGACTAACAAATTGATCCTTCCCCAGGGAACAGTTAGTTAGGTAATCAGTGTTAGTGGTGCCTCCCTCAACCCACCATCATAAATCGATGATAGCCTCACACCACTGTGGTGCATAATTCGCACACATCACACATGAGACAACGTTTTTTATAGACAAAAGCACATACATACATAATGTGTAAATATATAAGAACTCATGTATAACATTATATATATCCACATGCATGTATGAATATATGTACAACACATACAATATGTGTATATGCGTGCGTGCGAGCGTGTGTGTTGCGTTTGTGTGCGCTGGTTTATATAAACAATAATACACATAAAGTATATTTTTTATACATATATAATATATTAAATACATATATATATATACATATACATATAATGTATATATTTGAAATACAAGAAAATGTGTATCTAATTCATACAAGGATCACATACATACATATACCGTGTGTATATATCTCAAGTGATACATATATATCACAACTACATACATGTGTACGTGTGTTTCGCGCGCGTTTGCGTGCGTTTTTTTATATATACATAATATAACACGATACATGTACATATTTATCATAAATAAAAATATACATAAATATAACACATGTAAAATTACATATATATACATGTGTATATATATAATATACATAAAATGTGTATCTAGGATACACACGAGCTGAGATTTACAAAAATTTTAAAAATTCAAGAGAAAAAACAAAAATCCAATGGTGTGTAAATACACACACAATGGAGATTAAGAAGAATCACCATTTTTTCCCACACAACCCCCCCCCCATCCTCCACCCCCCCCACAACACCAAATTCAACAAAATTCTCCTCTAATGTAAACCGAAAGAAGTATACAAAATTAAGTTGGTAATAGTAAAATTGACATAAATGGATATTAATGTAAGCTCACAACCCAAGCGTCACCAGTGCAAAAAGCTATCAGGTCCAAAACAGTACATTTAATATATATAAACATTGCGAATACAAGACAAAATCAAAATACATGGCTGACAATCTAAAGGTGTTAGCGAATGCATGTCAAAACATAACATGCGGAACCATAAAAACATGTAAAATCAAAGACAACTAGGCAGCCACCATCCACCGTTCTGAGGCTCAACCGATTTATTCTGCAAAATGAGTATTTATTAAATATGTAATACAATTATATAAATATGTAATACA
>NC_061857.1:25880907-25885907 GCF_019202785.1 Penaeus chinensis
CAGGATTGTAGTGTATCTATAAGGCCTCTTGATTAAATAGATATAAATTATTTTTTTATTTGTAAATTACTTGCAATACAGGCAGCAAATTTGGATACAAAATATAATTATTGCTAATGAAAATGTAAAATTAGCATCAGAAGTTTTACTGTCATTAAATAATATTAATGATGCTTATCAAGTTCAGTACAGCAATACTCAGTGGCCACTTAGGCATTTCAGTTACCAAGGGTGTGTGACATTACCAGATTTATAAGTTCATATTGTAAAATTGGTCAGCTGCCACTTTTTGTTGATCTACAAAATTTCTTGCTTACCAGTCTTTGTAATATTTGGCAAATCATTTGCCTCTCTCCTTCAGTGTGCATGTGTTTCTGATATTTTAGTAAATCTATTCATAGTTATTGTTTATCAGTCTTGTAATTTTTGGGATATGATTCTCTCTCTGTCTCTCTCTCTCTCTCTCTCTCTGTCTCTCTGTATCTCTGTATCTCTGTCTCTCTCTGTCTCTCTCTGTCTCTCTGTCTCTCTGTCTCTCTCCTCTCTCTCTCTCTCTCTCTCTCTCTCTCTCTCTCTCTCTCTCTCTCTCTCTCTCTCTCTCTCTCTCTCTCTCTCTCTCTCTCTCTCTCTCTCTCTCTCTCTTTCCCCCCTCTCTCTCTCTTCCTCTCTTTCTCTTTTCCCCTCTCCTTCTCTTTTTTTCTCTTTAACTCTTTCTCTCTCTTTCCCTTCTTAGCTAATGTTACCTCCCCACCTCCACACTCAGTACCTGTTTGTGTCAACTAATACCAGCCAAGCTTTGTATGCATCAAACATTCAAATTTAAGGGAAAAGTGTATACTGTGAACAAAAACACAGTCAGTAATGTGTATCAGATAAAAGGAAGCAAAGAAGTGAAATTTTATTTTCTTGTCTGTGTTCCAGAGTATACTGCATGCATAACTTGTTACTGCTACATATATTTTTATCATTACTATTACTACTACTTTGTTTACAATGAGTCCAGCTACTTTTTTTTTTTATACAGCTCTCACTTCTGTAGCTGTTTAGACTACACCACTATTGATTACTCATTTTGTATACTTTTTATTAATTAGTAATACCCTCACTTATTCAGCCATATTCATCTGTGACAGTCCAGTCATTAGCCACTTCTCTTACATTAACTTAGTGAAGGAGATATAACACTGAACAAAATTGTAGAGAAGCTCATAATAACAAGTAGTGTATTGTCTTCTATTCTATTGCCTTTTTTTGAGATCATGCTAAGTCTAATGAAGATTTCTAACAGAAACATGAATGATGCTTTTGTCAACAGTAATAGATATTTAATATATTTCAGAGATGTGTTGCACATGACTAGTGATGACAGGTTCTAGATTATTTAACATTATATTTACTATTTGCAGAATGATGATAATAGCTACATACATGTTTTACTGTTATTTATTCTGGCCAATTTATGATTCTTTACTTTAGAATCTGTGGGTATTACAGGCAGACAAGCACCAAGGGTCTGCTTATATTATCTCAACATTTATCAATTTTATATTGTAATCTGAGGGTGCTATGTTATTAAAGGAATTAGTTTGTTTTCCGTAAATTCAGAAAATATTTACTCCTCTTTAGATATATAACTTAATGCACTTTTATTGCACAAACACGTCCTATTATGCATGGATTAGAGGGACAGAAATAGGTAAAATATTATGTGTGTATTGCTAACACATTGTTGGAGAAGAAAGGCATTCTTCATTAGATAAATGATTGTAGTGTTTATTTCTGTCTCTCCAAGTAACTTAGTAGATGTTGCACAGTATTTGATAACAAAATGTTAACTTTATCGGACCTACTTGAGCACCCCTTCTTTAGAACGAGTGAGAACGAGCCCTGAGGAGCAGGAGGGGGCACGTCATGGTTTCTCTTCGATCCTTACTTCCTCCTCCCACAGGCTGCGTACAGGGGCGGAAGCCTCGCCCTCCAGCTTGCCTCTCTCTCCTCATGTGCCTGCGTGTGTGTTGCTTGGCCCGCGGAACCCCTTCAGCACTTGACCCCATTTGAAACCTCCGCCTTGTTAGTTGAACTTGACTTGAACCTCCGTCTCGATGCTCGATTCTGAGTTGAACCTCCGCCTGGCTCCCAACGCCTCCAGCTGCCCTCTACATCAATGTCTGACTCCACTCCAGTGTGCGCAGTCCTGAAAACAACTTCCTCGAACACCCCAACTCCTCGAAACACTGCATCAGCACCCACCCTCACATTCCTGTCGTTGAAACCCACTGAGTGGATTTATACTTTTAGCCGTACGCTCTAGAGTATATGTATACGTATATATATTTCATCTTCATTAATGTCTTTTTTTTTTTTTCTTCTTCTTTTTTTTTACTCTTGTGGCTTATTCCTCTTGTGTTTTAACGTAGCCTCTCCCTGTTCTATAAATAAGTCATGTGTTAATACTTGGATATTTGTTGTCAGTTTCAGCATCCATGCACTTCACCAACTGCACCAGATTTTGCCAAATAAAATCCCTTGCATGTGCACAAAAGAGAGTAAAGTAAACGAGAGAAAGTCGCAGCTTGTCTGAAAATGTAACGAATGGCCATTAGACTATAATTCCTAAGTTAACCTAAATTCTTGCAGTGTATGCAGTGGAGCCAGTGGGCAAGGGATTGCAGAAGTGCCTGGAGGCCAAGGAGAGATTGTGGCCAAACCCGTCCAGGTTCCTCAACACTATTGCCGACTCCATAAGGCTGCAGGCGGTAAGTTCACTCCTCTTGGATGACTGTGCTAGACTTTTTCTCTGTTATTGTTATTATTATTATTATCATTGTTATTATTGTTATTATGATTAATATAATCATTATTATTGTTATTGCTGTTATTATTACTCTTATTATAATTGGTATTACACTTAGTACTTATTTTATTATTATTATTATTATTATTATTATTATTATTATTATTATTGCTTTGAACAGTGAACATATCTGTATGGAGATGACCCTATGATACTGTATGTACCTTTATGTACAATTGGAATATGTTCATAGCCCTTGAATTTATGTTCCTCTTTATATAACAGTATTGAAATTGGAGGGAGAAAACTAATTTTTAAATTTCTAAAGGTTAAAGCATATCTGTAATTTCACATGAAAAAAGGGAACAGAAATAGAAGAACAGTAAAGTATTTCATAAACATTTCCTTCCATAGATTGGGGAGCTGACCTTTCCAATCATCTGTGACTGCGCAGATTCAAAAGTATTCACCGTCACAGATGAGCAGATGGTGGAAGGCATGAAGCTCACATTTGAGAGGATGAAGGTAATTATAATGATATGCATGTGTGTGTGTGTGTGTGTGTGTGTGTGTGTGTGTGTGTGTGTGTGTGTGTGTGTGTGTGTGTGTGTGTGTTTGTCTGTGCACACATGTGTTTTTGTGTGCACATAAGTTGTAGTAAATAGTTTTTTTGTTTTTTTTTATGTATTCTTTCCTGTTGCTGAATTATTAATATTCACATCCTCTTTGCTTAATAAAGAGTCCATTTGATTAATGACACTAAACATGACTCACAGAACACACTTCATTATAGTCTCAAAGTCTAGAATGTCTGCTGCCTGAAAGGATGACTCAGACTGATCCTTTTCTCTCAGTTGGTGGTTGAAGCTGCCTCGGGGGCGGCCGTTTATGCTGCCGTTCACATGATGGATGAGGTCCAGCCCCCCCCTCGCAAGGTGGGGGTCATTCTCTGTGGCGGCAACACCGATCTCGACAACCTGCCCTGGCTCACACGCTCCACCACTTACAACTGAGGGAGACTCTTTCACCCTCCGCCAGTGGCAATATGGTCCCCACTTTGGATCTTTGGGCATTTCACTATTCTGGAATTTTGTTTGTTGATCATAATGTAATTGAAGTTTGTTGTGGATTTCTTTTGAAATAGGTTCATTGTCTTGAAGATGTATAGATGTATAAGAAAAGATAAAGCACTTATGTGATATCAGGTGGTCCTGAATTTTAATGCAATTTTAAGTAAAGTTGCACCTAGAAAAGTAGTTACTCATATTTGATAGTAATGAAGACAGCCATGATATTAGGGCATTTACCATGTAGCTACTGAACTTGTAAAACTAAAAGACGGGGAATCTCATACTACACTTCATCTTCTGTGATCACGATGTGTTCTGTGATTTATAACTTAAGATTATTTGCACATGTGATATAGGTTTTAGGTGGAAATATGTGAAAGCTTGTCTCAGTAGGTTCGGCATAGACTGGGTAATGATGTGTAATTTCATTATTGAGTAACTCAACAGGCATCATGTGAAGAGCAATGTGCGGATTCAAATAACGCAAATTATTTCTTATCCTTTTGAAATTCTGCTCAGATTCTCTTTTAAGTGGATTCCACCCCTTGATTTCTTGAAGCAAGAGCAATTTGATATCAAGTTAATGAAATTACTTATGTTATCAATGTGTTTGTATTTTGGATTTATGGAAATTGTGATGACTATACAGACTGAAAGATTTTTTTTTTTTTATAGGAGTATGAATGTTATCCTGAATCAATATGAAAAATGCAAAAAACAGTTGTATGGGCCTGAGATATAGTTGTTATGAAAGTTATTATTATTTTCATTATTATTGTCATTATTAATATTATCATCATCATGACTATTATTAATACCATTATTATGATTGATTTAACTATTATCATTATGATTGTTATTTTTAGCATTTGTTTATTATTATAGTAGTTATTATTACTACTATTTATTATCATTGATTTCATGTATGAATGTAATGCAAAAGAAAAACAAAAAACAAAAACAAAAAACTAAAACACACAAGGAGAGCATTACAATATTTGCACATCAAGTACCCATGATATGCCATTATAATGTAGTTTATAAACAGAATTATTTGAGTTTTAATTTTATTTTGGCTCTGAATGAATTAACTTAAAACGACCAACCTTTACCTCGGCATAGATTTTCCTGTGTTC
>NC_061857.1:25890907-25900907 GCF_019202785.1 Penaeus chinensis
CGATATCCATCCTCCTCCTACTCATATTCTCCCTACACCCAATCCTCCTACCCCATCCAAACAACCCCCCCCCCCCCCCGACTCCACCCCTACCTGTATTAACCCTCCCACCATCCCCTCTATCCCTTCCACTCCCTCCTGGATACACACGTGAATCCCGGATACACACGTGAATCCCTCATGTCACAAATACCCTCTTCCCCAGACCCTCTACCTCCCGATACAACACCACCTCCCCAACCTCATTCTTTATCCCACCCTCTAGCACCTTCCCCTTCAAATTCTCCAACAAGCACTGCAATCTTTGCCACTAAATCAACGAAAGTATAACAATCCTTCATTGGAACATTCGCGGTTTCCGCTCTCACAGACCTGACCTCCGACATATCCTCTCCTCTTAAAACCCATCCATTATATGCCTCCAAGAAACTTTTCTTACACAATCTCCAATAGCAATCCCCAATTACCATTTTGTTTCTTCCCCACACTCCCTTTATGTCTCGTCTATACTTATCAACCAAAAAACACCTTATGTCATACCTCCCTTTCAAACCACTGTCCCTTGTACAGTTATTCGTATATTTCTTCGCCGCTGGATCATAGTGATTTCAGTCTACTTCTCCCCTTCCCACCCCATTAACTTTGTTGCTTTTGAAAACCTAATTTCCCAACTTCAACCACCTTTCCTCATAGTAGGTGATTTTAACTGCCGCCACACTCTTTGGGATTGTGATTCTATCACCAACACCCGTGGCCGAGCTCTAGAACGCTTCCTATCCACAGCTGATCTTATTATTCTAAATACAGATCGCCCCACACACTTTGATACACGCACGCAGTCTTTTTCATGCATTGATCTCTCTCTATGCTCCCCTTCTCTTCATTTAGATTTCCACTGGTCAGTTCTAGACCACTTTCCCTATAGCGACCACTTTCCAGTTCTCCTTTCTCCAACTTCATATGTACCCCTTCCCAACTCCCCACGCTGGTGCTTTGTTAGAGCTGACTGGCATACTTTCACTTCACTCTCTACTATTCATACCCCTCCATCATCCCTCTCATCCGTATCAGAAATGATACAATTTTTCATAACTACAGTCCTAAGAGCTGCCCATACAGCTATCCCTCGAACCTCAAGACCCTATACCTCCAAATGTGTTCCATGGTGGAATTCTGATTGCACTAAAGCACTCCGTGTAAAACGTGCAGCCTGGAACAGTTACCGCTACAAACGAGGTACCCCTCATCAACTATCAGCTCTTATCTCCTTTAAAAGAGCATCTGCCTGTTTTCGTCGTACAATCCGAAATAGTAAAACCAATAGCTGGCGAAATTATGTTTCCTCAATTACATCCTCTACATCTATCTCAAATGTTTGGCGCCGGATACATAAACTATCAGGCAAACATCCCCCCCATCCAGCCCCCGTCCTCCATATTCGAGATACCCTCATCTCTGATCCTCCCGAAGTCGCTAATGAACTAGGTGACTATTTCAGCCAGGTCAGTAGTGGCTCTCACCTTTCTCCACACTTCTCTTCTATTAAAACCATCAGGGAACGTACCCCCATTATCTTCACCTTATCCTCTGCTGAGTCCTATAATGCTCCCTTTTCTTCCTCTGAACTCAATGCTGCCCTAAAATCGTGCCGCAACACTCATGAAGGCCCTGACGGTATTCACTACCGTATGCTCCGACAACTCCCATCTTCCTCATTATCCTTCCTATTAACAACTTACAACCACATATGGACACCAGGAAATTTTCCTTCTCATTACCTGTCCACACGTCATAAAACAATCAAATTTTGCTGGGTACCCAGCCATGTTGGAATCCCTGGCAATGAACACTCAGATACTCTAGCACGCTACGCTGCTATGTCCACATCAAACCAACCACGTTTCTCACATATCCCAGCCACGGATTATTACCCACACTTTAAGACCTTCTTGTCTAATCGATGGCAATCTTTTTGGTCAAGTCTCCACACTAATAAATTACATACTGTAAAACTGTCAATCTCCTCCTGGTCAGCTCCATTCCATCGGAACAGACGTTGGGAGACGGCCCTCGCCCGCTTACGCATTGGCCACACCCGTCTAACACACTCCTATCTAATGTCACAATCCGATCCACCCCTATGTCCCTTATGTAATGTTCCTCTTTCAGTCCCACATATTCTATTGTCATGCCCACGTTTTGAAGCAGCCCGTACCACTACTTTCCCCCACCTATCCTCCCTACATAGACATCCCAACTTATCAGACATCCTTACAGAATCTCACACTTTCTGCTTTGACAACCTGTTTTCCTTCCTCAAATGCACACACACACACACACACACACACACACACACACACACACACACACACACACACACACACACACACACACACATATATATACACACACACTATATATATATATATATATATCCTTCACTTGATCTAACCCCTTTACATTACCTCATCCGACCCTAACCCATTCACTCACCAATCCCTTAACCCAGCTTTAACAACTAATCACTAACCCAAACACCCTTCACTAACATTAACTATAGTGCTACATGACCTTAGATGTCTAGCACATTTATTTTGCCTTTAACCATTAACCATTAACCATTAACCCTAATCAACAACCAACCCCCAGGAGACATTTCTACTCTCCCAACATGCTCGACTTCAACACCTTTACTCCCACGACCTTCTTCATCAACCACCCCTTGAAGATATCTAGAACTACATAATAGAATCCCAAACTGATACTCATCCACCTTCAAATTCTACAATTCCCGATCCCTCCACACTCAAAGTGACTGCCTGATATCCATCCTCCTCCTACTCATATTCTCCCTACACCCAATCCTCCTACCCCATCCCAACAAAACCCATCCCCCCCGACTCCACCCCCACCTATTAACCCTCCCACCATCCCCTCTATCCCTTCCACTCCCTCCTGGATATACACGTGAAACCCTTATGTCACAAGTACCCTCTTCCCCAGACCCTCTACCTCCCGACACCCCTCCTGATACAACACCACCTCCCCAACCTCATTCTTTATCCCACCCTCTAGCACCTTCCCCTTCAAATTCTCCAACACGCACTGCAATCTTTGCCACTAAATCAAAGAAAGTATAACTATCCTTCATTGGAACATTCACGGTTTCCGCTCTCACAGACCTGACCTCCGACATATCCTCTCCTCTTAAAACCCATCCATTATATGCCTCCAAGAAACTTTTCTTACACAATCTCCAATACCAATCCCCAATTACCATTTTGTTTCTTCCCCACACTCCCTTTATGTCTCGTCCATACTTATCAACCAGAAAAGAAGACAGTGTGCTTAGTACCACCTTATTCCTTCTTGCTGTAAATGACATTGCCTCAGTTCTACCACCAGGAGCCCTGGTCATCACTCTATGTTGATGATTTAACCATCAACATAATCTCTACCAATTTCTTCAGTGTGCAATATCATCAGTTTCCTCCTGGGCCACAAACCATGGCTTCCGCTTTTCTACCTCCAAATCTTTCTCCATCTTTTTCTATCGCACACGTGCAGGTCCTCTACCTTCACACTTCTTATATGACACTCCACTCCAACACCGTTCCTCTGGTAAATTCCTAGGCGTCATTTTTTACTCCAAACTATCCTGGCGAGACCATATTCTTTACATCAAAGAAAAAGCTCGCCGCCGTCTCCGAATTTTACAAAGCCCATCCCATTTATCCTGGGGCTCAGATCGAAAAACTCTCCTTCATCTTCATGTCAACTTAATCCTCTCCACTCTAGATTATGGATACCATATCTACTCCTCTGCCTCAACCTCACTCCTTGCTCATCTTGATACAATCCATCACTGTGGTCTTCGCTTAGCCCTAGGTGCCTTCTGCTCCTCCCCAGTTGAGAGCCTGTACACTGAATCAGGCATATCATCAACTAATCACTAACCCAACCATCCCTTCACTAACATTAACTATAGTGCTACATGACCTTAGATATCTAGCACATTTATTTTGCTTTTAACCATTAACCATTACGAGGCATCTGGCTGTGGAATCCAGGTGGTTTCGAAACTTTCAATAAATCTCGTTTTTGCATTGTGTTTTTTTTTCTACCATAGTATCAACACGGATGAATGTTTTACCATTTAACATTCACCTTATTACACATTCCTTATGTGGCCCTTGGGGATATTTTGGACTGTTCTAGAGTCCAACAATCCAATTCTGTTTAGAGATTCGCAAAGGTTAGCTTCGACCACGCCTTATTACGTGGACCAGCTGGTTTCCCCTGTCAGAGCTGACTCTTATGATCACAAACTTGAGTGATTCAAGTTTCCTGTTCTTACAATATTCCGAGGTGGAATATTGTAGATTTCGTCACTGAGTAAGCCACAATGCACGCTCTTTATGACTCGCCATGCAATCGGTATCCATTACGTGTCCCTTCCTCCGGCACGTATGCATAGAGCTTTCATAGCTTGTGCACTCTGCCTGAAGTAATTGTTATTTGATCCACAGAGTGTACTTATACTCTGTGGATCAAATAGCACTTAACTACTTTCTTTCGCTGAAGAAATGGCGCCGAAGTGCAGGTAAGGCGAACAGCTGATCTATCCGTTACGTGTGTGTTGCTTACTGGTGGAGTGAATGACGCAGCTGTTGTTGCCAGAGTAAGTTTATTCAAGTTCATCGGCGTCAGCATTTAGAATGTTTGTTGTAAATATCTTTGGAATCTTATAAGCACAGACTTGGAATTCCGAACAGACTAAAGCCGCAATATTTGAAGCGTACTGATAAATATGACAAAGGGTTTCAAATGAACCCGTAATTTCGGAAATCATAATGCTAATCTATGTAAGGCTATTTAGTACGGATATATAATGCAGAGATAATCCATAGATAAATAAAACACACACACACACGCACACGCACACGACACGCACACACGCGCACGCGCGCACACACACACACACACACACACACACACACACACACACACACACACACACACACACACACACACACACACACACACACATACATATAGAGGAAAGGATGAATGTATTAGAGCGTTACATTAGGAGAGGTGGTAAACGTTCCCTGGCAGTGTGTGTGTGTGTGTGTGCGGGGGGGGGGGGGGGGGGTAACTCCTAATTATATGAGCGTTTTACTCTCACAGAAGTTCCTTTCAATATGCGTGCATACATCAAACGCCGCTGAAGTGCAATTCATCCTGAGTGCTCCAAAGTGATGTATGTGAACCAATTTTTTTTTTCTTTCCTTCTATATGTTTGTGCAGCCCGTGCATTTACACTGTGCCAAGCTAGATTAGAGGTGGTGAAGCAGTTATCGTTTAATACTAGACATTTTCGTTTCATGGGATTACGTGTCTGTCTGATTAGTTTCATACAAATGCACTTCTAGGCAGTATTGAAGAAACGTTACTATGAGTGGGTAAATTCACACACCGCAAAGTGTGCATTTATTATTTTCTTTCTTCAGCCACTACCAATAAAACAAAATGCTGTCAGAATCTTTACTTTCTCTAATAAATGGAATACCAATGCCCCTATGAATTCTTTGTACTAGATTTTACAATGATTAGCATATCATAATAAGACTTCTCTAATGAAGACATACATTAATAGGACAACGAATTATACATAGGCTGGAAAGATAAGAAATGTGGTTAGCGTCATAATGATTTTGATTACTGGGTCACTTACCGTTCCTTGATATTTAAACGCTGGGGTTTAAACTTCAGATTTTTATCAGGTAACTGCCGTACGTTCCGGTTGTTTCGGAACAAAACTGATATAATGTTTAGGATAACGTGCTTTACCTAAACCGTTTTACATGATGAATTTTCTTGTTCAATATTTCTTCTGCTTCTTTTCGGCAAAGGATGAATATATATATATATATATATATATATATATATATATATATATATATATATATATATACATATATATATAATATATATATATATATACCCCCGTGGTCCCGAATTCAATTCCTCGTCGCGGCGTTCGTAAAAATGCCTGCGCTCTGACTGATGGCTCGAGCCCACGACGAGAAAGCGACATATCGCCTTGAGAAGTCAAACGGAGGTGTCATAGAGGAAGTCGCCGCCGCGGCACAAGCGTTAGCGCGCTGAATTGCGGTTGATTGGGAAGGGCATCCAATCAGTTAAGGGTGACACTGCCATATAACCTTTCAATAGTGATTTGAGAGAGGCCTATGTCCTGTAGTGAAATGAATGGTTGTTGAAAAAAAAAAAAAAAATATGCTTATAACCCTAAAGATTGAAATTATAACAATAATAAAAAAAGGGAATCACGGTGACAACAGCAAAGATAACGAGGTTTATGATAACAGGTATTATCTCAACAACTGAAATGATAACAGTAGTAGAAATAATGATAATCACAATAACAACAACAATAGTAACGAAGATAATAGTTATTACCCAACAAATTGAATGATCATAAAAACAATGATAATCACACTGACAACAGTTATAACGAAGGTGATAATGATAAAATAAAAACAATAAACGTTGATGACAAGAGGAGGAGCAAAGCAACAACAACAAAGGGCGACAAAACCCTCTTCAGTGGAAAATCCTGGGCGAGTGAATGCAAAGGCAAACAGAGCGCACCTTGGAGACGAGGACGGGATCGAGACGTGATTACGCAAATCCTTGTTAGCTTTTCTTGACATTTCCAATCTAGAAAATCATGTTGACATCCTGCCGGAATGTCTCGAGATATTTCGCCTACACTCGAACGCGTCGCAGCCCAGATTAGCTGCTACGTGCGCGCTGAGAACAGGGTGGAGAAACTGGTATAAAAGAATATATATATATATATATATATATATATATATATATACATATACATACACACTCACACACATACATATATATAGATACATAGGTAGATAGACAGATAGATAGTTAGATTTAGATATATATAGATATAGATAAACACACAAATATATAATTTATATATATACATATATATACATATATAAATACAAACACACACTACACACACACACACACATACACACACACACACACACACACACACACACACATACACACACACACATATGTGTGTATATATATATATATATATATATATATATATATATTTATATATGTATATATATATTTATGTATGTGTGTACATATACATGTGGACGTAATTATCTATCTATATCTATATCTGTGTATATATATGTTTATATATATGTATATATATGTGTATATGTATGTATTTATATATTTATATATATATATATATATATATATATATATATGTATTTATAAATATACATGTATATATATATATATATATATATATATAGACACACAAATGCATATACATATGTATCTATCTATATATATGTATATATAGAGAGACACATAGACACAACACACACACACACACGCACACACACACACACATACGCACACACACACACACACACACACACACACACACACACACACACACACACACACACATATATATATATATATATATATATATATATATATATACATATTCACGCATACACAAGGAGAAGACGAGGAAACCCCCGCACCGCCAACCGCCAAATCGAGTGAAAAGCGAGCGGCGCCCGATGCGTTCGACACGCGCCGATAACAGATATCTCGATGCCACTGAGTTCGCCCGCAGCCGCACTCTATCGGGAATTAGAGAAAAAAAAAGCTAGAGAAAGCTGGCTATCATCCCTCGCCCTTCCATCACCTCCTCCAGAAGGGCTGAAGATGCCTCCCCGTCTCGCCTGGGTGCCTCTGCTTTCCTCCTGACGGGATAATGCTGATGTATGCTGACTTGTGTGGATCCATCGGCAAGGTGCGAGGCGAGGCTGGCGTCTGGCGGCTATGCTCTCGAGAGGGGAGAGGGAGGGGGGTAAGGGAAGGCAGCTGGAGTATGGCTGCATACATTCGTACACATACATACACTTACAAAACACACTCTCCTACATTACAAAAAAGAAAGACAAATGAATACTGATAGCAAACAGGGACAATCTTACATTAAAACACAAAAAAACACACACACAAACCCGATCAAACCCTCAAATACAAACAGACAACCATCAAACACGCAGCACGCCCGCCCTACCCAACCTCATCTTCACAAACCCTAACCTCACCCGCACCAAACACTTAACACCCAGAGACACATAAAGAAAAGACCCTTAACTACGTAGACGCCATAAAGCACATCTCTCGCTCTCCCTCACATTACCTCCGTGATGGATGCCTCTCGCTCGCCCTCCCGCTCGTAGCCCCCCTCTCCCTTCAAGTGATTACATGGAAGACGTGTAGGAGAAGGGGAGGGGACGAGGACGAAGAGAAAGTGATACGGTATTGATGTCATTTCCTTTTGAGTCTGAGGGGGGGGGGGAGGGGGAAAAGGAAGGAAGAGGGGAGGGAGGGAGGGAGGGAGGGAGGGAGGGAGGGGGGGGGGAGGGATGGAGAGGAGTCGCCGTGTTCTTAGGTTAAGGAAAGTGTGAAAGAAATGGTGGAGGAAAAGCGGGAATAAAAAGAAGAGAAGAGAAAGAAAGAAAAGCTGGGAAATGAGCCTGATAAACAAAAATAAATAAAAGAATATGGAAAAGAACTAAGAAAGAAATAGACCAGAAAAAGAACACAAAGAAAGAAATGAATCTGCGAAAAGATCCAGGAAAGAAACGTAACGAAGGAGAAATGAGAAAAATCGAGGGCGATAAGCTTAAAACACAAACATTATGCAAGACGACCGTTTTGATTACACAAGGAGGAAGTTGCTTGCGTGACTGCAGGCGTTTTAAGGGCTGTGGCTGGATAAAGAGGCAGTTTGAGAGACCATTTAAGGCTTAGTTAAAACGGATTTAAGGGCGATAACAATGCTCTAAAGTGGCGAGGGACGTCAGTAAAGGCGGATCTGTGTCCGTGTGTGTGCTGGTCCTGAAGACTAGGAACTGACACTAAGTATATTAACACTGTGTAGCAGCTGAAACATTATCATCGCTTGGCATAGCATTTTTTTTCTTCTTATTTTTCTTTTTATACCGCTACCATCCCTCCCCATTCATCCTCATCAAAAGGAAGGAAAGGGAGTTTTGTTTCCCTTTCTTTAACGAGAAGAGGGCCAGATCCCACACCATAAAAATCCCCGATCTTTCTTCCTTGAAGTTCGGAAAATGTTGTCCAAATAATGACTCAAGAACAAAGACGAACGCAAATTTCGCATCTATCATCGACAGTCTTTTGTTTTCTCGACATGCAGATCCGCACCGGGTGTGTTATTGCAAGTCCAACTCGAGAAAAAGGAATATATAAATCCCTCGTCACAGTTAATCTACTAAAAGCATAACATGACAGTTACTGCGGCGTCTGCCTCGCTCTCCAAAGACACGGAGACACGGGGAAGGGCGGGGGAGGGGGAGGGGGGTGCGTTTGTGGCAACGCTTACGCAGGGCGGTTGAAGGAACGTTTTTTCTGTTGAGTGTTTGTGCCTGAGAATTTCATGAGAAGATTTATATTTGTACTGGATGATAAATGCATGGGGGAACTTGGTTTGTGATGGGCATATATTGTGAGTATACGTGCACACACACACACACACACACACACACACACACACACACACACACACACACACATACATACATACATACATACATACACACATACATACATACAAACATGCATACATACATACATACATACTTACAGACAGACAGACAAACGAACAGACTGACGGGAATTCACACACACACAAACACACTCACAAACACACCCTCACACACATACCCACTTACACACACGCGCACGTGTATGTATGTATGCGTGAGTGTTTGTGTGTGTGAGAAGTCATATCCCAGCAAATGCTTATTGTTTGCATATTAATGTACTGTGTTAATATAATTCACCCTTAACCAAATTTTGCTCGATGCTATCA
>NC_061857.1:25905907-25908407 GCF_019202785.1 Penaeus chinensis
ATGTATTTGAAATTTCTTCCTTTTATATGTATTTGGAATTTTTCCTGCCCTGTATACGTATTTGGAATTCATTCCCGTTTTATGCAAAGGTATGGAATTTCTCTTCGTTTTCTGTAAGTATTTTGGATTTCTTCCTGTCGTATGTAAGTATTATGGAGTTTCTCCCTGTCTCATGCAAATTTTTAGATATTCCCCGTGTTATATAACTATTTGGATTTTTTCCTATCTTCTGTAAGTATTTAGAATTTCTTCCTTTGTTATGTAAGTATTTGGTATTTCTCTTTTGTATTCGGATTTTCCCTTGCTGTCTTATGAATGTATTTGTTATTTCATCTTGACGTATGTAAGTATATCATATTATCTTCCTGTTGCATGTACATTGAATTTATTCCATGTTTTTGTAAGTATTTTTTATTTCTTTTCTTATGTAAACAGATCTTAGGTAGATTTATAATGATTTTTTTGTATTAATATATTTTGTAAGAATCTACTATTAAGTACAGTATCTTGAATTTTTCATTTATTATGATTAAGTATTTATATAATTTTTATCCACTTTGTATCTGGAAGTAAGTCTCTGCTATAAAGTGTCTTGAATTGTGTTTCTATATCTTGAATTAAAAGAAAATTGGATACCCCATAGTATAAAGCTATTGGAAATCTCTAACAGGTTCTTCTGTTCAAGAAATAGTGGAAATGTTGGCCCCATAGGAAAGGGAGGAAGGTGTTGACACTTTAAGGTGAGGGGCACTAGCACTTAGGGAGGGGGGGAGATAATGACACCTTGGGTGAGAGTGAGGGGGCATTGGCACCGAGGGAATAAGGTGGAGGAGTGATACCTTGATTAAGGGCGAAGGGGGAACTGCCACCTCGGGAGAAAGGTGTGTGTGTGTGTGTGTTTGTGTGTAGGGGGGAGGGGGGGGGGTTACTGATACCTGTATAAGGGTCAGGTGTTACTGGTACCTCGGAAAAAGGGGCGGGGGGGTAGGCGATGATACCTGGATAAGGGTCAGGGTCTACTGTTACTTCGAGAAAAGTGGGTGCGTGCGTGCGTGCGTGCGTGCGTGGGTGTTGATGGGGTCACTGATACCCAAGCTTCACGCAAGGAAACGTCCTAATTGAAGAAGGTACACAAGACCGTCCATCACTCTGAAAGCGCCATTAATCTTGCTTGAACCTTCGTCTTTCATTTTCCTTCCTTTTACTTTGTCTTTTTTTCTTACTAGTTGTTCCAGGGGAGAAATTAAGGCTGATTAAGGGTATACAAAGATGGGGGGGGGGGGAGGTGGAAGGGTAGAGGATACAATGGGGGGAGGTGGGGGGGGGCAGGAGGGAGGATGACGTAACAGAGACTGGGAGGAATTCACCTGTTGTTTTTACTGACGTGATTATTAAACATTTTGGGGCCCTTTAGCTGTAAAAAAAAAAAATGGAAAAACGTTAGGAAGTCTTATGGGCGTTTTTTCTGCTTAAAATATAAAAATAGAGAGGTTTGCCAAAAAAGAAAAGAAAAAAAAAGTGATGGTTATTCGGTGGTGTATTATGGATCAGTGATGCAAAATACGTGGTATTCTTTAGAAAAAAAGACACGTAAGACAAAATAAAAATGCAGATAAATCTCTGCGGAAGGCAATCGAAACTAAACGCACACAAATACACACATGCTCTCTCTCTCTATCCCTCATACACAGACACACACACACACACACACACACACATACACACACACACACACACACACACACACACACACATCACTAAGTCTGTCAGCACCGTTCTGGCATCAGCATCGGGACTGACAGCAGGCTTGGAAGGTCAGCGCCGGCGAGGGGTTAAATCTCCCACAAGATAAACGAGAAAAAGTTGAGTCGGACCTGGCGGCTTGTGGCAACTCCCCGGCTGGTACAGGTGAATGGACGGCGGGAGAGGGGGGGGGGGGGGGGGGGAGTGAACGGCGTGTGCATATGTGTATATATATACATAAACACACACACACAGACACACACACACACACACACACATATATATATATATATATATATATATACATTGTATATATACATAAAAAAATAATAAAAAAATATATATATATATATATATATATATATATAAGCATATAAGCTTATAAAAAAAATATATATATATATATATATATATATATATATATATATATATATATAAGCATTATTATGCTTATATACATTAATATATATATATATATATATATATATATATATATATATATGTATACATATCTAGAAAGCCAGAAAGAGAGCAAGAGAGAGAAACATATAATCTCTGAAGCCCGTACACCTTCTCCGCATAGCAGACCTCTCCCCCGCCGCCCCTGATTAGCATATAAACAAGAGCGGCTGCCTCTCCCTCACGTCGCATTATTAAAGTCAAAACCACTAAATTGGGGCCTTTTGTTTGCCTCTGCAGTCTTGCCGCGTAAACGCTCTGAACTCAAATATATTTTATGAGCTCGCGGTCTCTTTCC
>NC_061857.1:25910907-25913407 GCF_019202785.1 Penaeus chinensis
TTGATAATTTATTGATAATTCATATGCTTATCTTTCTCTCGGTAGACACACACAGACATTATAAGACACATTTGTTAATATATAAAAACAGGAGAGAAACCTTTATTCACAAACACACGGACACAAACAAACAGTGAAACAGACCGATAAAGTACCTGACCCTAACTGGCATAAAAACCGTCATTTCCGAAAACGACGAAATGTCCGCCTCGTCAGGATATTGTTCCGAGTCAACCAAGGGTGAAGGAGCAGGGAATTTTCGAGCCAGACTCACGCTGTTACTGTTACTGATAAGAACGTTCAGGGATAACATGGAGAGAGGGAGGGAGGAAGAGAGAGAGAGAGAGAGAGAGGGTAGGAGGAAGGCGGGAAGAAGGAAGGAGGGAAGGATAGAGAGGGGGAGGGAGAGGGAGGCAGGGAGGGAGAGAGAGGGAGGTAGGTGGTAGGTAGGGAGGAGGGAGGTAGGGAGAGAGAGAGGGGAAGGAGGGAAAGACAGAGGGAGAGGGAAGGAGGTAGGTAGGGAGAGGGAGAAAGGAAGAGAGAGGGAGAGAGAGAGAGAGAGAGAGAGAGAGAGAGAGAGAGAGAGAGAGAGAGAGAGAGAGAGAGAGAGAGAGAGAGAGAGAGAGAGATTAAAAAAAGAGTGAGAGACAGAAAAAGAGAGACAGCGTGCCAGAGAACACACACACACACACACGTACGGGAAAAAATATAGTTTCTTTCTCTGGAGTGTTGTAGAAGTTACGTGTTTGAGTAGGAACCACAAAAATCCTTAATCCCTTCACAGAACCCAAAAGTTATACAAAAAAGAAACAAATAAATAAAATAAAACTAAACCTTAAATCCCTACATCCACACCCGGGATATCATTTGGTACCCCCCCCCCCCCCCCCGCCTCTATCCCGTCTGCGCCGCCTCGCGGGCAAACATACAAGGCCGAGGTAATTATGCAGATTGGACCTGGTACAACCTGGTCACGTCACTGGGAATCCTGGCGGCGGAGGTTGTGTTTGCCCTTCGTGATGCTCGGGTCCCGCGAGTCACGCTCGTCACCCCGTTCCCTCCCTTCTCTCCCTCTCCTCTGTTCTTCTCTGCCTCTCTATACCCACTCACTCCCTGTCCTCTGCCCTTCTTCTGTTCGTCTCTACCCACTCACTCCTTTTTCCTCCCCGTTCTCTGTCTCTTTCTGCTCCTTTCTACCCTCTCTCTCCCTGTCCTCTGCCCTTCCTCTGTTCCTCTCTGCCCCGCTATACCCACTCACTCCCTTCCCCTCCCTGTTGTTCTCGGCCCCCATCTGACTCTCCTTTTTCCGTCCTCCATAACCCCTATGAATTTCTCTGCTATTCTTCTTATTCAGTATTCCACCTTTACTATTCGCTCTCCCTTTTCCCTTATCCCTCTTCTCCTCTCCCTACTCCTCCTATAGGCCCTTTCCTCTTCCCTTATCTCTTTTCTCACTTCCCTTTACGCCCCCTCTCCTATTCCTTCCCCTCCCCCTATCTCCCTTCTCTCTTATTCTTCCTTCTACTTACCCTCTCTCTTCTCTCCCCCTTCCATTTATCCCTCCTCTCCTTCCCCTTATCCCTCCTCTCACCCTCCCTCTCCCTTTCCCATATCTCCTGTTCTCTTCCCTCCTTACCCGCCGTCCTCTTCGACGCTGCTTTGTTTTGCTCGTCTCTGTCTGCGGCCACTGAAGGCTCTGCCACGCAACGGCTCCCGGGAAGAAAGCAAATCAAAACGCAATTTGGAAGGAAAGGAGCCACGGCCACCTTTGTGCACGCGAGGGCGAGCGGGAACGGTTGTAAATGGACAATTATGCAAATGCAAAGGTATATCTGATTCTGCATCTTCAGGCGTGTGGGTATATAAATACGCATACATGCAAACATATTTTTGTATTTCTGTATAACTGTACATTTGTTGATACACACATATATATACACATACATACATACATACATACATACATATATATATATATATATATATATATATATATATATATATATATATATATATATATACATATATATATACATACACCCACATGTATAAATACATATATATATATATATATATATATATATATATATATATATATATACACACATATATATGCATACACACACACACACACACACACATATATATATATATATATATATATATATATATATATATATAATTTTTTTTTTTTTTCACCATCCAAATATTCCACTGCAGGACATAAATAGGCCTCTCTCAATTCACTTGTGAGAGGTTATTTAGTAGAACCACCTTTGCCTGATTGGATGCTCTTCCTAATCAACCGCGGTTTGGGGCGCTGACACTTTTACACTTATATATATATATATATATATATATATATATATATTTATGTATAAATATGTATACATATACATATACATACATACATACATACATACATACATATATATATATATATATATATATATATATATATATATATATATATATATATATATTTATATGCACACACATA
>NC_061857.1:25923407-25925907 GCF_019202785.1 Penaeus chinensis
TCATCAACTTGTTTTAAGTTTTTATCAGTGTTTTTATCGTTATTTTTATTATCATTATTCTTATTGTCACTATCACCTTTGCCATTATCCTTATTATCGCTATCATCAAATTTTTACTAGTTTGATTATTATTATTATTTTAATTATTATTACTATTATAGTTATTATGATCATTATTACTCTCATTACAAACAATAAGCATAATTATCATTTAGGTCATTATCAATATTATCAGCACCAACATTATTCTTGTAGTTTATCTTTTTTTATCATTATTATTGCCGCTGTTATCATTATTGCCATCATCTTCATTATTACCAATACTACTACTACTACAACTATGATTATCGTTATTGTTATTAATCATTGTTATTTTTGTCACTATTACCATTGCTACTATTAATATTGGTGATGTTATTACTTGCATTACATTTTTAAAGTCAAGATCACTATCATTACCATTATCATTAATGTTAATTCAGCCATTTATTTACTCTTCCATTTACTTGTTTTCATCATCACTGCCATCGTCGGTAGTACGATAATTAGCATTTTTGCTGTTGTTTTTACTATCATAGTTATCAATATCATTAATATCATTATTATTTTTGTTGTTATTACTATTGTTATTATTACTATTATTATTCAAATGATAATACTACTATTACTACTACTACTACTACAACTACTAATAATGATAATAATTATCACTATCGTTATCATAAAATTATTATCATTACTATTATTATTATTATTATTATTCAGCATTATCATTAATATCATTATTATTATCGTTATCATTATTATTTTATTACTGCTATAATTACTGTTATTACTATTACTATTAGCATTATCATTATTAGTTGTAGTTTTAGTATTATTATTATTATTATTATTATTATTGCTTTTATTATTATTATTATTATTATCATTATTATTATCATTATTATTGTTATTATTATCATTATTATTATTATCATTATTAATCTTGTTATTATTAATATTATTATTATTGTTATTATTACCATTATTATGATCATTATTATTGTTACAATTTATCATCATTCCTATCATTATTGATATTGTCGTTGTTGTTATTGTAGCATCAATATTATTATTACCATTATCAATATAATAATGATAATAATAATAGCAATAATGATAATAATTATCATTATTATTATAATTATTATTATCATTATCACTATCATCATCTTCATTATCATTATCTCGTTATTTTTATCATCCTTATTATTATGACTATCATTATTATTATAATTATCATTATTATACTTTACGCACAATTCTTACACTATGAGAGTACCTTCACTTCCGACCAGGTGTGTGTTAGGTCAATATCAATGATGATATTAAGAATGTTACTAATAATTATGATACCAGTAATAATGGTGATAATGATAATGAAACGCTTATGCTAATGATGATGATGATGATGATGGAAATAATGATAATAATAATGATGATGATAATAATAATAATAATAATAATATTAATAATAATAATAATAATGATAATAATAATAATGATAATAATAATAATGATAATAATAATAATAATAATGAAAATGGTAATGATAATGATAATGATAATGATAATGATTATAATTATAATGGTATATGATGATGATGATGATGATGATGATGATGATGATGATGATGATGATGATGATGAGGAGGAGGAGGAGGAGGATAATGATAATAGTAGTAAGAATGATAATAATGATGATAATAATAATGTTAATAAATATGATTATTACTTATATTGGCATAGTAATAATAGTAATAGTAGTGGTAGTAGTAGTAGTAGTAGTAATAATAATGATAGTAATAATAATAATAATAATAGTAATAATAGTAGTAGTAACAGTAGTAGTAGTAGTAGTAATAATAATAATAACAAATAAAAATAATAGTGATAATAATGATAATGATAATAACTACTGGGGGTACTAGCCAGTATAACTCAGCGGTGGTCCTGAGCCCGAACGAATGGGGAGGTAAATCAGGAAGTGCAAAGGATCAGCAGGAAGGGAGGGGAGCCATGAAAAGAACGAAGGGCTGTAAAGTGGTAGGCGTAGATAGCATCCCGGTGGAGGACGTGTAAGGCCTGCACGAAACTAGCCTCCGCAAATATCTCTGCAATGAACTTGTGGAAGAATGGGAGTGTTTGCGTAACAGAGCTGTTTGAAGGATTCGGAAAGGCGAGAGGATGCCAGTCATGCAGTGAAGCTTTGGGAGAAGGCGATGGAAGCTGTGAGTATAATTGATGAACAGCTCGGCTTCATGCCATGAAGAACTACGACGGATGGAATGTTTGCCTTCAGATAAAGGGAAAGTACAGGGAAAGCTAGAGGGAGTTGCACTGTGTTTCGGAAAATTCGGAAAATCTTGTGGCAGGGTATGTGAAGAAGAGGTATTGCGCTGTATCAGAAAGTCAGGTAGCAGAGAAATATACGAAGGTATTAAAGGCTGTACATGAT
>NC_061857.1:25930907-25933407 GCF_019202785.1 Penaeus chinensis
TATAAATATATATATATATATATATATATATATATATATATATATATATAGATATAGATATGCATACGTATGTAGAAATATGAATATATATATATATATATATATATATATATATATATATATATATATATCTATATATGCATATATACATTATATATATATATATATATATATATATATATATATATATATATATATGTATATACATACATATATGCATATATATGTATATGAATACATATATATATATATATATATATGTATATATATATACATATATATGACAGCAGACAGACTGAGAGAAAGCCAGAGAGATAGATAGGAAGATAGCTATAGATAAGTGAGAGAAGGTAATGCGTCAAAAAAAAAAAAAAAAAAAAAAATATATATATATATATATATATATATATATATATATATATATATATATACGTATATGGAGACAAAAATAATATTACTGATAATAACAAGCGCAATGAGCTGGATTGCTAATCCAGTATGTTGAAATATCCAGACCACTTTTGCTTTCATCCTGTTGAAATGTTGCACAGATTTTGCTCTCCAGTAATCTGTTGGGAACCTTTTAAGATTCATGAAGGCATTTCTTTTTTACTTCCAAATGCACAAATTGTACATTTCCATAATCGTTCTCGATGCCTTCAGTCCGTAACAGATATCTCTAATTTTATTTTAGATTTGTATATTTAATTTGTTCGGAGAGAGAGAGAGAGGAAGAAAAGCAGACAGACGGAGAGAAAGCCAGAGAGATAGATAGGAAGATAAATATAGATAAGTGAGAGAAGGTAATGCGTCAAAAATATTCCGTTATTTTATCTTTCAACTTACAGATTAGATTTTTCCACTTGCTCTTTACTTATTATATCAAATATATAATTAGAATACGTAAATTAATGCAATTGCAACAATCATTCTCAATGTTTTATCTTGGTTATCACCTCACCAGCTAATCTTATTCACTCGATCTGATTGTTCCCCTAATATTAGTTATGAATTTGTCAATAGAATATTGCAAACAACCAAACAGTATTACATGTGATGTTGCAAAAGGCAAATCACATTGAGTCTTACCACGCTTAGGCTAATACGCATTTTGGAAAATGAAACTATAGCAATAAAGGAAGAAAAAAAAAGAAAGGAAAACCAAGTAAAAAAATACGGCCTTACTCAGCACAGTTACGGACTGGGTTCATTTCACTGCAGATATATGTTAATGCTCGAGATCGAGGCAAGAGCTGTTTCAGCCAATCTCTCTCGCAGTACTTGGTTTAGTGTACAATTTCCTATATGGGATGAAACCAACTGTATTTGCTGAATATGGCAAATATCCTGAAGAAGAAAGAGGAAGGAAATTTTACATTCATACATACATACATATACATACATACATACATATATATATATATATATATATATATATATATATATATATATATATATATATATATATTCACACACACATAAACACGCACACATGTATATATGTGTGTGTGTATACCTTATCTGAAACGTTACCATCATCTCAGCAAAGACCGAATAGAAAAAGCTGGAATCTGAAGACATAAACTTCGAGAAGTCAAGAAGTTAAAAGAAAGTTCTTCGCAGAACAGAAGAACAGAAGAAAAATATTATTCCGAAGACAGTGAATAAGGACGAAGAGGAGGAAGTCGGCATCAGTTACAGAGAAACTTACGAAGGCAGCTTTCTTGAGCACCTTAGGAAATCTGCAACATCTTTTCTTTTTTTGTTAAATGAATATCTTAAACAGTTCACCACTAAATAACTTGAAAGGCAAAACAAAGAACAAATAAATAAATACCAAGCTTTTGTTAACGAGAAATCACACACACACACACATGGACATATATGTATGTATATGTGATATATGTGTGTAGGTGTGTCTGTGTTTGAGAGAGAGAAAAAAAAAGAAGAAGAGATAAGAGAGCTAAAGAGGTAGATAGACATATAGAGAAAAAACGAGCGATATTAAGAGCGACAATACCAGTAATACTATCGGAAAATGCCATCAAACGCCGATAATAGTAATAACAATAACAATAATCCCTCCATCAACCTCCCCCCCCTCTTCCCCCATCCCCCAACCCGCGGTTCTTCAAAAGCCCTTCCTGGAACCGCGTACCAACATCAAGCGAAGGAAGAAGGACCCATAAAACCGAAAGTACTTACAACGCAGCTCGAAGTCTTCCCAAGGATACCCGAGCAAGAATAATGCCTCCGTATATTCAGACGCAACAGTTTCTGCGCATTCCCTGGTCGACCTCCTGCGCAGCCGTTTCTCGCAGCCAAAGATCCGGGTCAGCTGTGTTTTTCATCTCGTGTGCTATATATACGTGGCATATTTTCACCCTGGGTTTTGATATCGCTTCAGAGCAGCACTTTTATAGGGTTTTCGTCGTATTCTGCTTTTTATTTGTATGTAGAGATGCACTTCTTGACGGGTTCCTGTTTCCGTTTTGACGCT
>NC_061857.1:25978407-25983407 GCF_019202785.1 Penaeus chinensis
TTACTATTATTATTATTATTATTATTATTTTTATCATTTCTATCTATTATTATTATTATTTATATTAATAATAATAATGATAATAATATTATTATTATTATTATTATCATTATCATTTCTATTATTATTGCTATTTTTATCAAAATCGTAACAATTATTATTGAGGATTACTATTATTATTCATAAACACCACCAAGTTAATATCATTATCCTTATTGTTATCTTTATTGTTAGTGGTCCTAGTAGTATCTTTCAAATAATGTTGTTTTTATTAATATAAAAATCCTTAATATTATTATTAATATTTGGGTTGTTCACATTTTCAATAATCTCATTATGAGTATGATTATCATCATTAATATCACCATTATTATAGTTCTAAATAGTAATAATACTAATGATGATAACAATGATAATTATTATTATCATTATCATTATCATTATCACTATTGTCATGATTATTACTATCATCATTATTGATATTACTATTATGATTATACTCAGGATTATTATTATTATTATTACAAACTTCATTGCTATTATTGTTATTCTTATTATTACTATTATCGTTATTATTATTAGTAGTAGTATTCTTATTACTAATACCATTATAATTGTTATATTTACCATTGTTATTATCATCATTATTACTATTATTATTATTGTAATTATCATTAACAATACAATGCTAGAGCATTATTACTATCATCGTTATCATAACAATTATTATCATATCTAATTTTATAATGACTATTATAACTTATATTGATAATGATAGTAATAAGAGTATGGAAATAATAATGATAATAATAATAATGATAATAATAATATTAAATGATAATGATAATAATAATACTGATACTGATAATGATCATCATGATAATAATATATATTACTATAATCATTATGACTATCATTACTATGATCCTCATAATAAGTATTGTTATTACTATTTTGGTTATTTTATCCTTATTGATGATATTATTATAATCATTATTGTTGTTATTACCATCGTTGTTATTATCAATACTATTATCATTGTTGCTGCTACTGGTATTATTATTGTTGTTATTAATATTACTATCATCATTATCATTATCATTTTTATTATCACTATTGTCATTATTATTACTATCATCACCCTCATTCTTGTTGTTCATATCATTATCATCACTATAATGATGATAATAATAACCTTCCCTACCTTCCTTCTTACCCCCCCCCCCCCCCCCCACACACACACACTCGGATCATTGTGCAGATAATGAATGTGCAGAAAGTGACGGTCTAACTACTTCAAAGCAGTGTACTTGCCTCACAGAAAAATGTTTCTAGGAATAATGATAATAACGGTAATTATATAACAGTAGGAATATCACCAATGATAAAGAAATTCAAACCAATATTGACAACAATAATAACAATAACATGATGGTGATCAGGATAATAGGATTCTCACAGCTTCGTAATATGGTGTGTGTGTGTGATTCTTTAACATTTAACAATCAGTTAAAACCCTATTTTACGCCAAAAGGAATGAACTTCAATTAACATGGAATAAAGATCTAGTCGTACAATGTAAGCGTAAGTGAAATGGGCCAGATAGACTAAGAAAATGAAATAATGTATAAACAAGAGAAGGAAAAGAATAAGCTAAAGAAAAGATGCAAGTCAATAAAAGCCCCCAACAGGCAGCCGGATCCCGCACTTGGACTCCAACTCCGCTCGCATCGGCCTGGGCTGAATAGGCCTACGAGCGGCTACTTCTGTGGCGGCGAATCGCTTGAAAACAGAAGGGGATATCTATCCCCCAGGCCTCCCTTGCCCTGCGGCTGAGAGGTTTATCTTGTTTGTTTGTTCCGTAGATCTCTTGGGGTACGTGCTTAGTCAAGTGGGGCCTTGCGTGTGGGAATTATATATATATATATATATATATATATATATATATATATATATATATATATTTGTATATATACATATATATATATTATATATATGTATATATTCATATATATATATATATTGTATATATATATATATATATATATATATATATATATATATATATATATATATATGTGTGTGTGTGTGTGTGTGTGTGTGTGTGTGTGTGTGTGTGTCTGTGTATGTATATATGTATATATGTACACACACACACATATCACCGTGTAAAAGAGAAGTCAAAAAGAAGTTATAACTACTCATTTGTATCCCGGAAAGAATGTATTTCTGACAATCCTATCATCCACCCCAGATGTCCCCCCCCCCCCCGCACTTCAACACAAACTAGGCGAGAACAATAAAGTACAGAACCAGTGTGCTATTAGTGCATCTTTGAGAGTTTGTATGCTCACTTGTAAGTGTGTGTGTGTGCGCATGTGTGTGAGCTTGTATCTCCCCTTGTGTGTGTCTGTGAGTGTGTGCGTGTGAGTGTGAATGCATGTATGTGACTGTGTGCGTCTGTGTGTGTGTGTGTGTGTGTGTGTGTGTGTGCTTACATGTACGCTCGTGTGTGTGTGGATGCATGGCTATAGAGATCTGCGTGCATACTCCCTTATGCATATAAATGAATCCAACACCACAAGCTTTTGCCCAAACTGTCTTCTCCCCCCCCCCCCCCCGCCCCTTCCCTCTCTCCTTCACCACTAACCTCTCCTTGCTCCTTCTCCCTCTCCCCCTCTCCCCCCCTCTCCCACACCATCCCTTCCCTATCTCTCTCTCCTCTTCCCTCCTCTTTCATTCCTTTACACTTACTCTTTTCTCCCTCCCTCCCTCACTCCCACCCTCCTTTGCCACTTAACCCCGTCTCTCCCTCATCACTCACACATTTAACCTCCTCTCTCCCTCACCCCCTACCCTCTCCCTCTCTCCCTCACACCTCCTACCTTCTCTCCTCCCCCTCCTCTCCCCCCCTTCCCTCTCCCTCACCCCCTACCCTCTCCCTCTCTCCCTCACCGCTCCTACCCTCCCTCCCTCCCACAAGTCCCTCCCTCACGAAAAACATTCATTCTCCTTCATATCGGCTTGACGTGTTCGTAGGAGAGGGACGAGCGTGAGCGGCGTGGATAAAAGAGATATATGGAGGGAGGGAGAGAGAAGGAGACAGAGAGGAAAGAAAGAAATAGGGGTCTATATATATACACACATATATATGTGCATATATATATATATATATATATATATATATATATATATATATATATTCATATCCATCCATCCATCCATACATACATACATATAAATGTGTGTGTGTGTGAGTGTGTGTGTGTGTGTGTGTGTGTGTGTGTGTGTGTGTATCTGTGTGTGTATGTATGTGTGTGTGTGTGTGTGTGTGTGTGTGTGTGTGTGTGTGTGTATGCATGTGTGTGTTTATACACACACACACACACACACACACACACACACACACACACATATATATATATATATATATATATATATATATAGAGAGAGAGAGAGAGAGAGAGAGAGAGAGAGAGAGAGAGAGATTGCAGATAGACAGAAAGACGGAGAAAGAGAGAGAGAGTTAAAAGGAGACCTTTTGAAATGGAGAGAAAAAGAGGGAGAGGGCAATTAATAGATACGTTAAGAAAGAACAGGGAAAAGAAAGAGAGGGAAAGAAAGTGTGTGGGGGATGAGGGAGAGAGAGAAAGAGGGAATGAGAGAGAAAGAAGGGAAATCGAGAAATTGACAGGACGAAACAGCGAGACAGAGAGAGAAAGAGAAAGAAATCGAGAGACAGTGTCAGCCGAGCCGGTCAGCGAGTGATTCAGCGCCGGTGTCAGCTGTCAGCGTGAGTGACAGGAGACGACCGCGAGGGAGGGAGGCTGTCACGAAAGGTGTCATGCGAGGGCGGCCCGTGTCAGGAATACGTAGGGGGAGGGGGAAGGGGAGAGGGGAGAGGGTTAGAGAAAAGAAAATAAGAAGGAAAAAAAGTGAAAAAGTACCGGAAGAACAAGGAGAGAAAGGGGAAAAAGGAAATAAAAGTGGACGGGGTAGCGCAGAGAAAGACAAAGGGAGAAAGAAGAAAAGGAAAGGAAAACAATGACGGGGATGAGAAACAGCTAAATAAAGAAACGATAATAAGAGAGAGAAAAAACCCCTGTAATTATGGATTTGTGACTTTCCACAGATATGGGTGAAGCGGACGGAAGGGGAAGAAAGGGAGAGGAGAAGAAGGGGGAGGGGCACGTTGGAAAGAGGGAGAGGGAGAGAGGAAGGAAAAAAATACAGTGATAGACACGTCTCTTGATATATATATATATATATATATATATATATATATATGTATATATGTATATATATATGTATATATACACACACACACACATACACACACACATATATATATGTGTGTGTGTGTGTGTGTGTGTGTATACATATATATATGTATATACATATATATATATATATATATATATATATATATATATATATATATATATATATATATATATATATATATATATATATATATATACATATATATATATATATATATATATATATACATACATATATATATATATATATATATATATATATATATATATATATACATATATATATACATACACCACGTAGCAGCGCTTCGCTCCCCTCCCCCCGGGAGCCCCTCCGCCCGGCCGCCATTGACCCAAAAGGCGTCGGTCCCAAGAACACGCAGCAGCGGCCATAATCATTTTATTATCATGACTGGCACTTTATGTGTATTTGATTCCGGTGCATCTGGCGCGGCAGGAGAGAGAGAGGGCTAATAAAGGCAGGAGAGAGAGAGAGGGAGGGTTAATAAAGGAGGGGAGGGGAGGGAGGGGGGAAGGGGTGGTAGAAGTGTAATTGAGAAAGCTTGGTTGTTTCTCTCTTTTCTTTTTCTTTCTATGATAATAATAATGATAATAATGATAATGATAATGATAATGATAATGATAATGATAATGGTACTGATAATGATACTGATACTGATACTGATACTGATAATGGTAATGATAATGATAATGATA
>NC_061857.1:25993407-25998407 GCF_019202785.1 Penaeus chinensis
ACAATAATAATAATAATAAATAAAACAAATTGAGCTCAGCGTTTTCCCCCTTTTTTTATTCATTTTCAACTTTTCTGAATTACACTGCTTTTTTATCCATCCATTCTTTTCTTATATTTTCTTATTTAAAAAGGAAAGTAAAATAGAAATAAAAATGAAAATCTGTGACACATTATATAAGATCTGGAATTCATCCCAGTAATGTGTGCTGGATGAAGACTGCGTTAGAAAAAATATATAATTATGGTGCTTACTGTTCCCAGCTTATGCTTACATCTTCAGTGTTGTCATTACACTGTTACTGGTATAATATTATGAGTTTGCATTATGTTTATTATCACTGTCATTGCCATTATTATTATGATGATGATGAATATCATCAATATTATTATTGTTATTATATTAATAATACTTTTATTATTATTAGCATTGTCATCATGGTCATCATATTCATTATCATATGATCATTAGCAATATCACCATACAGTCGATGTATTATCATCATTATCAGCATTGCTATTATCATGTACCTCCTACATTTATCATTGCTATTACTGTTATTACTCCTATTACTTTTGTTATTTTCAATATCATAATCTTTGTTGCTATCGCTGCTATGGTTATCATCGGCTTTTATTTTAATTTTGTAATTGTCATCATTATTAAATCCTGTTTTCTTTATATTATATAATTCATAGACGCATTTTACACAATCATTATCATAATCAATTCTCCTATTATTGGTTATTTCCTTGTTTCCTCTAATTTGGCCATATGATCAGTTTAGTCCAGTTTTGTGAAAATTCTGTTCATAGATTAAGAAGTTCATGAAAGATCCGTTCTCTCCTCGTCTAAGATCATTACTGAGGCAGCATGTGACCCGACACTTCGAATCTTGCATCTTCGACACGTGTTAATATGCAGAATGGTTAAGTGTTTAGGAAGCAAGGGGTCGACGCTGGCAGTCCATATACACACTGGCGACGCTCACTGGTATATAGGGAGACGGAGTGGAGGAACATGACGATAACCTTTTTTCGAAGACTTTACAAGATTAGGTCAACGTCTGGAATCATGGAGGAGGATGGTCGTGTGTTCTTAAACATTTATACCCCCCCCCCATACCCCCGCGCTCCCCTCGACACAGACTCGCTGAAAACCATGATAAATAGAAGAAACACTGTGAAGTGAAAAACATTCAGTTAGATCCTGTTTTTTTTTTTCTTTAATGCTTTCTATCCGTCATTCTATTTAATCCGCTCTGAATATGACACGAGGAAGCTAAATGTATTTATTCCGCTTAATCTATCGATCTATTCACTTTTAAATATTCATCTATATCTCAGTGTATATGTGAGCATTCCTGCGCTAGATCGCACACGTACATTTCGTGAATCCGAAATATAATTAAAAGAATATAAACAAGAAAGAGAGAAAATCTAATAAACATATTTAGTGAGAAGATCAAGAAAGGGAAAGACATATGTTTTAACTTCTAATTTTCTCACTTAATTAGCCGAGTAATTAGTTCTGTGATAGAGTAATGTGAAAGAAAAGCAAGACGGATTCATTTCCATATTCTTATTTCAGGTAATGTCACATACACATGCTCACGTATATATGTAACTATACATATATATGTTTATAAATCAACTTGTGCATATAGGCGTGAGCATATGTATGTGTGTGTGTGTGTGTGTGTGTGTGTGAGAGAGAGAGAGAGAGAGAGAGAGAGAGAGAGAGAGAGAGAGAGAGAGAGAGAGAGAGAGAGAGAGAGAGAGAAAGGGGAGAGAGAAAGAGTGAGAGAGAGAGAGAGAGAGAGAGAGAGAGAGAGAGAGAGAGAGAGAGAGAGAGAGAGAGAGAGAGAAAGGGGGGATGAAGAGAGAGAGAGAGAGAAAGGGGGCGGGGGTGAAATGACAGAGAGAGAGATAGAGAGAATAGGGGGTTAAGAGAGAGAGAGAGAGAGAGAGAGAGAGAGAGAGAGAGAGAGAGAGAGAGAGAGAGAGAGAGAGAGAGAGAAAGGGGAGAGAGAAAGAGTGAGAGAGAGAGAGAGAGAGAGAGAGAGAGAGAGAGAGAGAGAGAGAGAGAGAGAGAGAGAGAGAGAGAAAGGGGGGGATGAAGAGAGAGAGAGAGAAAGGGGGCGGGGGTGAAGAGACAGAGAGAGAGATAGAGAGAATAGGGGGTTAAGAGAGAGAGAGAGAGAGAGAGAGAGAGAGAGAGAGAGAGAGAGAGAGAGAGAGAGAGAGAGAGAGAGAGAGAAAGGGGGGGATGAAGAGAGAGAGAGAGAGAAAGGGGGCGGGGGGTGAAGAGACAGAGAGAGAGATAGAGAGAATAGGGGGTTAAGAGAGAGAGAGAGAGAGAGAGAGAGAGAGAGAGAGAGAGAGATAAAGAGAGAGAGAGAGAGAGAGAGAGAGAGAGAGAGAGAGAAAGAGAGAGAGAGAGAGAGAGAGAGAGAGAGAGAGAGAGAGAGAGAGAGAGAGAGAGAAAGAGAGAGAGAGAGAGAGAGAGAGAGAGAGAGAGAGAGAAAGGGGGGATGAAGAGAGAGAGAGAGAGAAAGGGGGCGGGGGTGAAGAGACAGAGAGAGAGATAGAGAGAATAGGGGGTTAAGAGAGAGAGAGAGAGAGAGAGAGAGAGAGAGAGAGAGAGAGAGAGAGAGAGAGAGAGAGAGAGAGAGAGAGAGAGAGAGAGAGAGAGAGAGAGAGAGAGAGAGAGAGAGAGAGAGAGAGAGAGAGAGAGAGAGAGAGAGAGAGAGAGAGAGAGAGAGAGAGAGAGAGAGAGAGAGAGAGAAAGAAAGAGAGAGAGAGAGAGAGACTGACTTCTTCTAATTCCTGTTGTATGAACACAGGCAGAGCGACGCCCCTCATGAGCCTCGGCCTGTTGTCCTGCCACGCGCGGCCACCCCCGGGACGGATTGCCTCTGTTGCAGGCGTTGCAACTGCCGCTCTGCACGCCGTGGGGGTCTGAGCCTCTGTCAGGTACGAGAAGGGATCGCGTGGAAAAGGGAATCGACTGTGAGATCGAAGTTACTTTGACGGGAAGGAAAAGTCAAACGGAACGAGTTGACGTTTGTGTTGTTATTTAGACGCAGTATGGAAAACAAAATACAAATACATATATATATATATATTTTTAAATATATATATATATATATATATTTATATATATATGCATTTGTATAATTGTAGACTATTGCATGTATATATATATATAAATAATAAATATATTATTATTACTAATAAATTATATCAATATTATTACTATTATCATTGTTATTATCTCTATTATTATTATTATTATCATTTTTATTATTACTATTATTATTATTATTAACTTTATTATTGTTATTATCATTATTATTATTATCAACTTTATTATTATTACTATTATTATTATCATCATTATTATTATCATCATCATCGTTATCAATATCGTTATCATTATTATCATTATCATTAATATTTTCGTTATCATTATCCTTTTGGCATTATTAGTACTACTAATATTATTATCAATACTACTATTATTAACATGATTGTCATCATCATCACCTTCATTATCTTTACCATTACTATTATCATTATCAGTGTACTTCTTATAGTTATTAAAACTGACATCATCACTATTCAATTCAATGTACATATTGTTAGTAGCATTATCATTATCATTATCATAATTATCACTATCATTATCATTATCATTATTGCTATCATTATCATTTACATTATTTTCATCATTATCTTTTAAATTATTTTCATCATTATCATTTAAATTATTTTTATCATTAACATAATTATCATCATTACAATAGTAATATTGATAATAGTAATATGAATGATAATGACAATAATTGTAATAATGATGATGGTGATGAGGATTGTCATTCTTATCTATTATCACCATCATAATCACTGTTAACAGCATCATTATTGAAATTCCTATTGTTATATGTATTATCTTTTACATTATTCAGTGCATTATTGACAGTGATTAACAATGTATTTCTTTGGAAAAATATAACAGAAGCGATGAGGTGCCGAGAGCTTTTTAATCAACAGCAATAGTGAATTATTTATTTGTGCAACATTTAATTATATGCATATAGATGTCAATGCATTTCATCTTCGCAATCTTTTTTTTTTCGCGATTACATAAGCTTCATGACTATATGCATTATGCTGATTAAGATTAATTCTAATCTTAATTTGCTATTCTCTCATACCTATTGGTCTATTCGGAAATATTATATTCATTTACTTGTGTTTTTGTTGTTGTTGTTGTTGTCGTTAGATTTACGATGCGTTGACTCATCCATATTTCTTTAAACATAATTAAAAACGTTTCTTATTCGAAGGCAAACTAAAATAATATTAGTGTCTACTTTTTATTTGGTTCTTTATTTCCATACGTGATGTACATCTGGTTGTCCATAAACTCCGTATCTTTGTGTATGAATCAACCTGCTCCACTGCAATTGCAATATGTTTGTGATTTTATCTCTGAGATGATGTAAAGACATTTATTTATATTATAACTTGGTGCATCCATTTTTTATCATTTCATATAAAATAGTATTGAATTCTCTTACACATCAATCAGTCCATTATAGCAAGAAGAGATCCTTGACCTTTTCATTATTTATACCGTTCCGTGATTATCCTTTTCACAAGAAAACTAATTACCAACAAAACTTTTCCTTCCCATCACTACAATTACCATTATAGACACAGACGCGAACGAGGACACTGGAAAATAGAATCAGTGACCAGAGGATTTACAAGATCAAACTTTCCTCTTTTTTCTCCAAACTCGAGATTGCTCTTCACAAAATCCTCACTTCGACTCTGGTTCTCCTATCACTGTTTTCTTATCTTATAGCTCTTTCTTATCTTATTAACTTAAAGAACTCTTACGGGTGACACTGACTCCTTATGAGGGCAGAGGAGGCACATAAAATCTTGGGTTTTAGCTTTTTCATTTAGATTTGTGTCGCAGGATTTTTT
>NC_061857.1:26010907-26013407 GCF_019202785.1 Penaeus chinensis
TACGTCATAGTTTATGTTCTGTTTATCTATCATTATTTGCATTTCAGATATGACAAACGACATATCTATGAAACGGCCACGTGACCAATAATAAGTAGGGTGGGTTTTCATGCGTGGTGTCCGTGAACTCGCCGAAAAAGAAGGGAGATTCAGTTTAGAAAGATATATTGAAATTGTTAGAAGAAATATTCCTCCCATCAGCACGTTATCCTTTGGTCCTTCCCAGAAACGACCATATTCGTGCATGATAACTGCCCAATACACGCATCAAGGGCAGTTACGAAATAGTTCGATGACCAGAACCACATGGAAGTCCATCCACTACAAAGCAAGGAATGTTACTCAAACCCAATGAAAAATGTCTGGGCGACTATTGTCAGTGTTTGATAAACATCTGATGAAACACATTCCCAATAGTTAACACAATGATAAAGCGTCTATACATTCATTGTAAGCCTACTACAATTTTGCGTCAAAATAATGAAGAATATGTAGCATCTTTTCAGTATTTGGTGGCGAAAAAAAAAAAAAAAAGCCATGTCATTAGTTAGATCAACCGCTACTAGATGGTGTAGCCACGGCCCATTAGGAAGCATTTGCACTGTGTGTGTGCGTGTGTGTGTGTGTGTGTGTGTGTGTGTGTGTGTGTGTGTGTGTGTGTGTGTCTGTGTTATATTCTCATCTTTATTACCTTTATCATTGTTACGTTATTAGATTTTTACTATCGCTATTATTATTGATATATATATATATATATATATATATATATGTATGTATGTGTGTGTTTGTGTGTGTGTGTGTACGTTAATGTGTGTGTGTGTGCCTGCGTGTGTGTGCGTATATATATATATATATATATATATATATATATATGTATATATTTATTTACTTATTACACACACACACACACACACACACACACACACACACACATATATATATATATATATATATATATATATATATATATAAATATACTCACACAGACATATGCAGTGTGTTTATGTGCATGCTACTCGTAAACGGGTTTCTCCTTATGAAAGGCTAATTGCATGTCCGTATGCTTACACGTGCGTGATGATGTTTCGAGCCACTGTACCTGTTAAGTAACATGATATGAAAATGGTTGGTTATGGATTTTTGTGAGTGAAATGTTTGGAGACAGATTGCGGAAGATTATGTTATTAGCCTTGTGAAAAGATTCTTCTGAACGAAAACAATATTTCAGGCTGACTAATGTATTATAATGTAATAACGTAACAATGATAAAGGTTATAAAGATGAGAATATAACACACACACACAGACACACAGACACACCCTGTTATATCTCTTATTATTCTTGTTACTACTACTTCTACTACTAAAACTACTACTGATATTACTATTATTATCACTATGGTAACACTATATATAATTATTTTTATTATTTTTATAATTATTATTATTATTATTATTATTATTATTATTATTATTATTATTATTATTATTATCATTGTTATTATCATTATTACTATTATCATTATTTTTATTATTGTTATTATCATTATCATTATTGTTACTATTATTACCCTTATCATTGTTTCATCATAATTATAATATTGATAACAATAGTAATAACAATAATAATAATAGTAATAATAATAATAATAATAATAATAATAATAATAATAATAATAATAATACAGATAATAATTTTTATTATTATTATCATTATTATTACCATAATCCTCATTATTATTACTATTATTATCATTGTCCTTCACGTAATCATATGTTGTTATCATTTTTATCATTATTATCACTCAGTTTTTGTCTTTATTATTATTATTATTAGTATTGTTGTTACCATTATTTATATAGTTATTATTATTATTGATATTACTATTTTAATCATTATTGTTATTGTTTCGTTGTTGTTATTCAAATAACGATTATGATAATTGTTAATATCATTCCCCCCATCTTGATTCATATTATTTTTCATTACTGTTATTGTTGTTATTAAAATCTTACTTGAATAATAATTACTACCAGTGTTATTATTATTATTATCATTATTATTGTTATTATAATTTCATTATCATAATTATAATGATCATAGTTGCTTTTATTATTATACAATTATTATCACTGCTGCTGTAACAGTTATTATTATTGTTATTATTACTATGATTATTATTATCATTACCAACGATATTGTTATTATTATTACCATTATTATTACTATTACTAATGTTATTGTTATTATTATCATTACCATTATTAGTATTACTAATGTTATTATCATTATTGTTATTATTATAACCAGTGGTCAATATTACCAATACTGAATTGCTATCATTAGTTGCTCAACTATCGCTATCCATATACACAATATTACAGTCATTCGTCTTAGAAATACTAATATTACCGTCATTAACAAGATATAAAGAGGTAAGTGACTTCTTACACAAATATTTAAAAGCAAATGGAATATTACATTGATTAATGACTAATTA
>NC_061857.1:26028407-26030907 GCF_019202785.1 Penaeus chinensis
AGATGCTAGTTCTAAAGGTGTATTCTAATTAGCTAGAAATAAATGCCATATATTTTTTTTTTTCATCGTTATTGTTTGCATTCTTCTGATTCTTATTCATCTTCTTATTATTATGTCTGTCTGCGTCTGTCCATGCACTCATAAATAGATCAGTTCATCCATCTATCCACCAACCCAGACACTGTCTATCCGCATAGTTATCAAAACCTTCCAGTCAGACCACTTAACCCTTTATTGACCCAGCCATCCACCCTATCCACACATCTACCTTCCACATACTTATCCATTCGTTCAAAAGCCGATCCATCCGTCCATCAGATCATCCACCTAAATCCACTTTCTACACCGCTTAATCCACCTCCCTCATTCGCCATCCACCCTCCCCACCCCACCCACATCAACCCAATCCACCTAAATCCACCTTCCACCCTCCCTCCTCCTCCCAGGTCTTCCACCCAGAGGACAGCGACGACTGGTTCCTCGAGATCAGCCCCGTCACCTTCAGAGACGCCGGCGTGTACGAGTGCCAGGTGTCAACGAGCCCCAAGATTTTCCTCCCCGTCTCGCTCGCTGTGGAAGGTGAGTTGGGGGAGGGGTTGGGTGGGGGTGAGAGGGGGTGAGGGAGGGGGTAGAGTGGGGGGGTGAATAGGGGGTGCGGAAGGGGGTGAGGGAAGGGGTTGGGGGTTAATGAAGAGGTTCAGGAGGGAGCAGGGATCGGAAAGGTGAGTTGGGGGGGTAGGGTGGGGGGAGGGAGGGGGTAGAGTGGGGGGTGAAGAGGGGTGGAGGGTGAAGAGGGGGTGAGGGAGGGGGTTGGGGTTAATGAAGAAGTTAAGGAGGGGGATGAGGAAAGGGGTAGGGTAGGGCTAGGAGAGGGTACGGGGCTTAGGGAGGGGGTGAGGGAGGGGGTGTGGGGTTGGGAGGGGTTCAAAGAGAGCCAGGCGTCCACGAGTCCCAAATTTTCTCTCAGAGTCTCGCTCGCTGTGGAAGGTGAGTTGGGGGGATAGAATGGGGGTGGGGGGGGAGGTAGAGGAGGGGTGCGAATGAAGAGGTTAAGGCGGGAGCTGGGATCGGGGAGGGGGTGAAGAGGGGGTGGAGGGGGGTTGGCTGGATGGGGGGGGGTCGTTTTCTTGGGGTGGGGTGGGGTAGGGAGGGGGTGGGGGGTCGTGTTCGGGGATCGGAGACATACGGCCGGTTTGTTAAAAATGTCCGAGGCCCGACCATATAAATATTCTTTAGGACATACACATAGACAGACATCTTTCTAGCCATAGATACCTAACAGACAGATAGATATAATGTACATCTACCAGACAGATAGACAGATATACCTTTATTTCTGTGTATATACCTGTCCGTACATATGACTATTCATTGGGCCTCGCACATTTTTAACAAACCGGCCGTTAATGTGGACGAGGACTGCTTGGGGAGTGTTGTGTGCTTGAGACTGGTTTCTGGTTATCTGTGGGGGGGAGGGGAGAGAGGAGGGAGGAGGGGGGGGGCGACTGTGTTTATGTTGGTGAGTGTGTTTTTTTTTTAAGTGTATGTGTTTTTGTGTGTATGTGCATGTCTGTGTTGGCGTGTGTGTATCTGTGTATGTTTCTTTACATATATACAGAATGACTGAACAATGCCCTACGTGACAACCAATATTAATAACTGACCATACATAAAAACTACCAATAAATCACACATTAAAAAAAAAAAAGATAAAAAAAAACCCCACACCCAATCAACTCATTTTACATAACTAACCCTAACCAATCCCCCCCCCCCCCCCCTCCACGGAAAAAAAGTCCAGCAAGCCCGAATCAACGGCCCGAAGGAGGTGTTCATCCAGAACGGCTCGACCATCAAGCTCATGTGCGTCGTGAACACCCACTCGGAGAACGTCGGTCAAGTGACCTGGTTTCGCGACGCGGCGGAGCTCGACTACGATTCCCCGAGGTAGGTCAAGGGGGGGGGGGGGGGGGGCGAGGTGGGGGGGAGGGGAAGAGGGAGCTGGTGAGGGGGGTGTGCTGTGGATTCTCATCTATCTATCTATTTGTCTATCTATCTATGTATCTATTTATCCATATCTGTATATATTCGTATATAAACATATACACATATACTCATGTATGTATGTGCGTGTTTAATATGTATATCTACATGGACACACATACACACACCTAACAGTACACATACACATCCAGAACCACCTCCACACAATCTCACACCCACACCCACCCACCCACACACACACACACACACACACACACACACACACACACACACACACACACACACACACACACGCACATACACACACACACACACAGCTCATCCCACGCACAAACCGCCCACAGGTATTTAATCCTTTCCTCCCTTAGTACGCAATACACAAGCGTAAAAATACACGAATAATTTAGTCAAAAAAAAAAAAAAAAAAGTAAAAAGAACAGAAAGAAAGAAAGAAAAAAAGAAAAGCAAGAAAAAAAAGAAAAGCAAGAAAAAAAAG
>NC_061857.1:26038407-26040907 GCF_019202785.1 Penaeus chinensis
AGTGAGTGCGGATGAAAAAATGTGAGAGTTGCTCAGTAGGTGAAGAGAGAGAGAGAGAGAGAGAGAGAGAGAGAGAGAGAGAGAGAGAGAGAGAGAGAGAGAGAGAGAGAGAGAGAGAGAGGGGGGGGGAGAGAGAGAGAGAGAGAGAGAGAGAGATCCCTAACCGTCTAGCATAGAGTAGTGAGGAGGCCATGTTAGACATAAAATTCTACCTGCTCGGGCCTTGGACGTAATATTACGTTCCGCCGCCTTTTCATACAGAGAAGTAATATTACAACACCTGTTGTTTACGGATTGAAGTTATCGTGAACGCATTGTTAATTTCTAGGCATTATTATCATCAAGATCACTATTTCCATTATCATAAAGAGAAGAATGATAAATTTCATTATCTAAAGTCATTAGAATGCGTGAATAACGAAACAATGAAAAAGCCAGAGCGGGAAGGGAACTATGATACAGGCATAATTACAACAACAATCGTGTGTAAGCAGAAGCACTGGTAATGGTGTTAATGATGGCGGTTATATTATAATGAGGCCAGTAATGACCACGGCGATGATAATGAGAACAACAGCTATTGAGGCAGTAACAGGCACAGCAATAGCAACAACAACAATGGTAATCTAGATAATATATATGATGATGATAATAATGATAATGATAATGAAGATAATAAAAACGATAATAATCATAATAATGATAATGATAACAATAATAATATTAATGATAATGATAATAATAATGGTAATATAATAATATTAATAACAATAAATATAATAACAATAATATTATTATTATTATTATTAACAATAGTTATAAAAATAGATAATTATTATAACTAATAATAATGATGATGATAGTAATGATAATAACATTAATAATAATAATAAAAATAAAAATAAATAATGGTAACAATAATAATAATAACAATAAAGAATAATAATAATAACAATAAAAAATAATTATAGTAAAAATAATAATAATGATGACAAGAATATAAACAGCAAAAGAGATGACAATGAGAATAGCTACAACAATAATAATAGTAACAATAACGACAATAATATCTTTAACAATAACATAAAAGCAGTACAAACAATAACAAGAAAGAAACACATCAACTAAACAAAGCAAAACAAAAAAGGGAAAAAAACTCGGCCGGACTCCCTCCCGGGCAGCACCCGCCGCCTCGCCGTCCAGAACGCAAACGGCGGCGCCCGCTCGAAGGCTCGAAGGCCTCGCGACGCAGCGACGAAAGAGAGGAACCGCTTCCTACCAGGGGAGACACACGCCAACACACGACGGCATTACGGGAAGAAATGCGTCTCTGGGGCACTTCGGGAACGGATGGCGTCGCGGAACCGGCGCGGAGCAAGCGGGTTCTGAGTTTTTTACGGATATTGTTTCTCTTGTAATGCTTTTTTTTTTTTTTTTTTTTTTTTTTTTTTGAGGGGGCCGATTCGCGGGGTTTTATTTGGCTTCTGTGGTGGGAATTGGATTTAATGGATGGAAACGGATATGTATAACGTGTGTGTGGTAGTGGTTGGAGGGGGGGGGGGGGTGTTTGTGTGTGTGTGTGATATATATATATGTAAATATATATATATATATATATATATATATATATATATATATATATAGAGAGAGAGAGAGAGAGAGAGAGAGAGAGAGAGAGAGAGAAGGAGAGTGTGTGAGAAAGAGAAAGAAAGAGAGAGAGAGAAAGGGAGAAGAGAGAGAAATAGAAAGAGAGAGATATAAATAGACAGATAGAGAGACAGAGAAAGAGAGTAAGAGTGAGCGACAGCGCGTGTGTTTTAGAGTTAATGATTTCCGTTGATTGTCACCGTTTCCGTGATCTTGCACATACATATTAACCAGGAAAAAACTTTTAAAAGGTATTGGCAAAGTCGCTGAATCTGAATCTAACTAATCAAAATTGTATCCTCTTTGCGACCTCCAAGTGTTAGGCTTAATCGTAATCAGAAATCCGGTCATGAATGATCTTACCCGCATTACTTGATTGGCCAAAAAAGCAAGAGAGAAAGAAAGAAAGAGAGAAAAAATAACTAATTATAATGAAGAACGTAGTGACGATAATAAAACAGTGAAAATAATAATTATAATTATGAGTATGGCAATATATGTACATAATATATAACTATATATATATATAATATAAATATATATATATATATATACACACACACATATATATGTACACACACACACACACACACACACACACACACACACACATATATATATATATATATATATATATATATATATATATATATATATATATATATATATTTACATATATACACTTATATTTACATATATACACACACACGCCCATATACATGCACACATACATACATACATATATACCTAAATAATACTTATACACATACACATATACACAATGCTTCTGCGTTTTTCTCTGAGGGATCCTCTGCTTTAATCACGGAATCTACTTGCGCACGCATGTATCAAT
>NC_061857.1:26065907-26073407 GCF_019202785.1 Penaeus chinensis
AAAAAAGGCTAGTTATCTTTATCACGATCTGTCTTTCCTGTTTTCTTTCCTTTTGTTATTTATTCCTTTACATGGTATATAAACTGTCAAGTATTTTCAACTCTCCGCAAAAAATGTGAAGCATGCAAACGACTTTGTCACAATGAATACCCTGCAATTTCTATTTTCGTGGACGTAGTGTATGTGCAAATATACAACGTAACACTGCTATCTTCCTCCTCTCTTTGTGTTTTCCTTCTCTCTCTCCCTTCTTCCTTTTCTATTTTCTCTCTCTCTCTCTCTCTCTCTCTCTCTCTCTCTCTCTCTCTCTCTCTCTCTCTCTCTCTCTCTCTCTCTCTCTCTCTCTCTCTCTCGCCCTTTATCTCTCTCTCTCTCGCCCCTTATCTCTCTCTCCTTTTCTCTCTGTCTAGCTGTCTATATCTCCATTTTTCCCTCTCTTTCCCTCTCCCTTACAGCTTGAACATCCCCCCGTCTCTTTTCTATCTAAGGAAAGGAAAGAGACCATTATATAGTGTTCCCCTCATCTATATTATTTCCCTGATATCAACACGATATTTATAGCAAAGAAAAACATCCAGTGATGAGATGTTGCATTCAGACAAAACAGCTCTATATTATCAGGTTTCAATTAATTCTAAGAATTTCCCCTTTGCCATCCTCGTTTTTCTCCCTCTCCCTCTTTCTCACGTTTTCATTTTCATGCTGTATCTTTCTCTCACTCTCTCTCTCTCTCTCGCTCTCTACCTCCCCCCTCTCTCTGTTTCTGTCTATGTCTATCTCTCTGCCCCCCCCCCCTCTCTCTCTCTCCTTTCTGTCTCTCTCTCTTTCTCTCTCCCTCTCTCTCTCTCTCTCTCTCTCTCTCTCTCACTCTCTCTCTCTCACTCTTTCTGTCTATCCACCCCCCCCCCTCTCTCTGTTTCTATCTGTGTCTCTTAGCCATCCCTCTCTCTTTCTTTCTACCCCCCCCCCCTCTCTCTCTCTCCTCTCTCTCGCTCTTTCTGTCTGTCCATCCTACCTCTCTGTTTCTATCTCTGTTTTTCTCTCAGTCTCAAACCCCCCTCCCTCTCTCTTATTCTCTGTCACCCTCTTCCTATTTTCTCTCCTCGCTTAGTCATTTATTTAATATTACGTAAGAGTACACTGATTGAAAGGGAGACTTGAAAAGGCTAAATGAACAGTGTCATCAACAAAGCCGGCATGACTACGTAATGAAATACTTAATGCTATATTTGAATTTGTAAACTCACTTGCTGTTAATCCGTAAAAGTGAGCTTGTTCACTTTAAATGAAATTAGGGTAAACGTATTATTAAAAGGAACAATGGTTGCCTTATTTATCAGTAGATTATTTCTTATTATATGTATTTCATATTGAATTATCTTTATCATTATCATAATTATTACTATTATAATTACTATCATTATTATTACTGTCATTATAATTATAGTAATAATAATTATAATTTATTATTATTACCATTATCATTATTATTATTATTATTACCGTTATCATTATTATCATCTTAATTCTTATTATAATCATTGTTATTATTAGCATTATTATTGTTATTAGCATTATCATCATTACTGTTATAATCATTATTATTGTTAGTATGATTATCATCCTTATTAGTATTATTGGTATCATCATTATTATTATTTGTATTATTACTACTGCTATAATAATATCATTGTTATTAGTTATCATTGTTATTATTATAACAACTGATTTTATTGTTGTTATCATCATCGTTATAATCATCATCATCATAAATGTTATTATTATCATTAATGATGAAGAAGACTATTATCAATACCATTATTATTAACAATTTATTCGGTACTTGGCAAAACAATGGGGGGGGGGGGGGGGCTGTATAACGTTTCACAAAGGAAGGAAAGAAATAAAGTCGGATCAAGAAAGGGGAACGTAAGAAAGGTGGACACAAACGCACATAGAAACGATCAGAAGAAACGGCCACAGCTGAAAACGGGGTTTCTTTAATCACTGCCGTATTCTTCCTTCGGCAACTGGAATACATGATACTCTGTTGCTTAAGTGAATAAATAGATCATGGTTAGAGACGAGTGAAGTCTTATATATTTTGTTAATATATTGTGAAATAAATACATACACACACAAACAAATAAACAAACACACAAATACGTACTAACACACACACACACACACACACACACACACATACACACACACACACACACACACATACACACACACCCATACACACATACACACACACATAAACAAACACAAACACACACACACATATATATATATATATATATATATATATCTTGTTATGGCTGATATATCCGCAGGAGAATAAATCAAGGGACGAGGAGGCACACGCGGCTTCTAAACTCCTATACGGTTCCCAGTCCACGAGACAAAAATCAGACCTTAATTATGTAACCTGATATTAAAGGCTAAGTGCCAATCAACAACAATGTCGTCTGCCTTATTAAGATTATAACTAGCAATTATTAGTTAATTATCTTGATGTTCATCAGTATTCTGTCGTCCATCGGTATAGAAGAATTGTTATTAAAGTTAGTCATAATATATTCTAGTAAATTCATTGCCTGATCACTGTGTGTCTTTATTTTCTCGGTCATGCATTTATTCCTTTCCTCTTCTTCGTTTTCGTGGTGTTGCTTTTTCTTGTTTTTGTTTTCGTTATTGTTTTTTTTTCATGTTTTTTGTCTTACTCGTTTTCTTTCTTCTTTTATTAGGCTTGAACAATGCAATCGATTTTTTTTTTTTTTTTTTTTTTTTTTTTTTTTTTTTTTTTTTTTTTTTTTTTTTTTTTTTTTTTTTTTTTTTTTTTTTTTTTTTTTTTTTTTTTTTTTTTTTTTTTTTTTTTTTTTTTTTTTTTTTTTTTTTTTTTTTTTTTTTTTTTTTTTTTTTTTTTTTTTTTTTTTTTTTTTTTTTTTTTTTTTTTTTTTTTTAAGCCTGATCGGGATATCGGAATATATTTCGCCAAAGGAATATATATATATATATATATATATATTATATATATATATATATATTATATATATATATATTATATATATATATATATTGTACGGAAAGTCTTCAATTATTTAATCTGTTTCGATCACCATACTGAGACAGAAAATAAGAAAAAGAAAAAGGAAAAACGTCCTAAAATGTGATAGATTTCATCAATATAAAAACGTATCTCTCCATAAAAAATACAAGCCAGAAAAAGGGTGCCACGTGGCAGAAAGGAACCGCATAGGCCTATGTTGGCGGAACCTTTACCGAAACCAGCCAACACTGGAATCCATTAACCTGAAAAACAGGTTTGCCTTTAGCAGCTGTCAAGTAAGCCTATTCGTTCTATTTCTTTCGTAATAAAAATAGTCCTAGTATTTATGTTAATTAATTTCAGTTAAAAAATATGAGTAAAAGATAAAGTAAATAAATATAAATTAAATAATGAATAATAAAGAGATAGAAGAAAACAGAAGAAATAAAGCAAGACAACTATATAAATAAGCACAAATGTGTATGAATTTATGTTTCCACCGTATGCTTGCCCTCTCTCTCTTTTTCTCTGCCTCCTTCCCTCCCTTTCTTCCTCTCTTTCCCTGCCTCCTTCCTCCCCCCTCTCTCTTTCCTTCCCTCCCCCCCTCACTCTCTCTCTCTTTCCCTGCCTCTTTCTCTCCCCCTTTTTTTTTCTTATTTATTATTATTTTTTTTTTAACAGCCATTCATTCCACTGCAGGACTTCCGCCTCTCTCAATTCACATTGAGAGGTTATATGGCAGTGTCACCCTTGCCTGATTGGATGCCCTTCCTAATCAACCGCGGTTGTGTCACGGCGGTGACTTCCCCTACGAAGCCTGCGTTTGACTACTCAAGGCGATATGTCATTCCTCGGGCTCGAGCAAGCAGAGGGCTGGCATTTTTACGACCGCCGCGACGGGAAATTGAACTGAACAGTGCTCTAACCACTGGACCATCAATATATATATATATATATATATATTGTACGGAAAGTCTTCAATTATTTAATCTGTTTCGATCACCATACTGAGACAGAAAATAAGAAAAAGAAAAAGGAAAAACGTCCTAAAATGTGATAGATTTCATCAATATAAAAACGTATCTCTCCATAAAAAATACAAGCCAGAAAAAGGGTGCCACGTGGCAGAAAGGAACCGCATAGGCCTATGTTGGCGGAACCTTTACCGAAACCAGCCAACACTGGAATCCATTAACCTGAAAAACAGGTTTGCCTTTAGCAGCTGTCAAGTAAGCCTATTTGTTCTATTTATTTCGTAATAAAAATAGTCCTAGTATTTATGTTAATTAATTTCAGTTAAAAATATGAGTAAAAGATAAAGTAAATAAATATAAATTAAATATTGAATAATGAAGAGATAGAAGAAAACAGAAGAAATAAAGCAAGACAACTATATAAATAAGCACAAATGTGTATGAATTTATGTTTCCACCGTATGCTTGCCCTCTCTCTCTCTCTCTTTCCCTGCCTCCTTCCCTCCCTTCCACCCCCTCTCTTTCTCTCTCTCTTTCCCTGCCTCCTTCCTCCCCCCTCTCTCTTTCCTTCCCTCCCCCCCTCACTCTCTCTCTCTTTCCCTGCCTCTTTCTCTCCCCCTCCCCCCCCCTCCTCCCTCCCTTCATTTCCTTCCCCTATCTCATTTTTCCTCGACCTCCTCTTGGCGTCCCTCATTTTTCCTCCTGGACGCATTACAATCCCTTTTCCTCCCCAACCATTCCTCCGCCGTCTTCACAAACCATTTATTGCATTTTCATTCTCTGATTTCTTCTCGTCTCCCCCTTCCTCCCTTCCCTCTTTTTTCGCTAAGCATTACGAATTCAAGAGGCGTCAGAGGAACCCGAGTTGTGTGTCTTTATTTTCTCGGTCATGCATTTATTCCTTTCCTCTTCTTCGTTTTCGTGGTGTTGCTTTTTCTTGTTTTTGTTTTCGTTATTGTTTTTTTTTCATGTTTTTTGTCTTACTCGTTTTCTTTCTTCTTTTATTAGGCTTGAACAATGCAATCGATTTTTTTTTTTTTTTTTAAGCCTGATCGGGATATCGGAATATATTTCGCCAAAGGAATATATATATATATATATATATATATATATATATATATCTTTTTATATCCCTCACTTTTTACATTACATTTACATTTAAAAAAAAAAAAAAATCTATAATCTGTTTTAAGAAAATGCACGTGTGTGTGTGTGTGTGTGTGTGTGTGTGTGTGTGTGTGTGTGTGTGTGTGTGTGTGTGTGTGTGTGTGTGTGTGTGTGTGTGTGAGTGATGAGTGTGTGTGTGTGTATGTGTGTGTATGTGTGTGTGTGTATGTGTTTGTAGGTGTGTGTGTTTATGTGTATGTGTTAGTGAGTGAGTGAGTGAGTGTGTGTGAGCGTGTATATGTGTGTGTTTGTTTGAGTGTGTATGTATGTGTGTGTGTGTGTGAGTGAGTGAGTGAGTGAGTGAGTGAGTGAGTGAGTGAGTGAGTGAGTGAGTGAGTGAGTGAGTGTGTGAGTGAGTGAGTGAGTGAGTGAGTGTGTGTGAGCGTGTATGTGTTTGTATGTGTGTGTGTTTGTGTGTGTATGTGTGTGTATGTATTGGAGTGTGTGTGTGTGAATGAGTGAGTGAGTAAGAATGAGAGAGAGAGAGTGTGTGTGTGTGTGTGTGTGTGTGTGAGTGTATATGTGTGTGTGTATGTGTGTGTGTGTGTGTGTGTGTGTGTATGTGTGTGTGCGTGTGTGTGTGTGTATGTGTGTGTGTGTGTGTGAGTGAATGTGCGTGTGTCCGAGAGAGAGAGAAAGAAAGAGAGAGAGAGGGTTGTAGAATCTTTACAGACGAACGAGCAAGTGAAATCGGGAGAGAGAAAAAGAGAGATAAAGCAAGTACGAGGGAGATGGAAATCACACTCGCAGTGAAGAAATAGTGAAAGGGAGAGAAGGCAATATCAGCAAAGTAAGAGGAAAGAGAAAATCCGGTTTCATTGTTTTAGAAAAGGATATCAAGGATATATTAATAATAATTATTATGTATATACATATATATATCATATATTAATATATATATATATATATATATATATATATATATATATATATATATATAGAGAGAGAGAGAGAGAGAGAGAGAGGGGGGGGGGGGGGCAGGGACACACACACACATACGAATAAGGAAGAAAAAAGAGAGAAAGAAAGAAAAAGGTACCGCCATTGTATCACTGAACCTCCACTCAGCCAGCCCCGGCGTCGAACCGTGGAGGGAAGGTAGCTCCTTTACACTCGGCTTTCAACTGCCTCTTTCGTATAGCCTAAGGACGGAGGCCGATGATAGTCTGAGGAACAAAGATTGAGGATGTGGCTGATGCGAAGGGAATGTCTCACTCTTTCTAGAAGAGGAATTTTAGAACTGTGTAGAGTTCATGGAGAGAAAGTCAATAGAAAGGAACAAGAGACAATTGACAGTATATAAGTCAGGAAAAGAAACAACATACACGATCACGAAAAAATCAAGAAATCTGCCTTTTTTGTAAAAACGAGGAAAAGAAAAATGAGTTTTATACAAACTGAGGAAAAAAAAGTGTCTTTATTCAAAGCCAGTAAAAGAATCGTAAAAAGAAGTAAAAGAAGCCAACAAAGCAATTTTCTTAAGACAACGAAAAAAAAAATGGCCCTCTATGTCAAAATAAAGAAGACCTAATCTGCATTAATATGGCATTCATTTGTCAATATAATACCAAAAACTAAAACCTGTTTCTAATGAGAGTCAGGATTAAATCATGTGATGACATCAAACTGAGAGAGATAATAAAAAAAGCGAAAATATCCACGGAATTAAATACCAAAGCCTTGATATCTTCGCAAAGATAATTCTACACCATTTGCACACACGTGAATATTAATAATCCCTACTAAAAATCACATTTTCCTCACTCTCCCTGAGATTAATATCTGCCTTGTGCGTCGTGCAAAAAAACTCTTTACTAACTTTAATATCACGAAAGATGAATCTCGCCCTGTGTTAGATTCATGTCGATTGATGGCGTACAATGTCAAAAGCTGTAAAATGTTTGATCGTGAAGTTAAACGCTGAGATTCGTTATTCATTTCGTTTTTTCTCTATGGTTAGCAAAGACTGACCTGCTGGAGCTCTCAGCTGTTGTCGCTTCTGCCCTTATTTATTGGTGAAATTTGTTCTTATTACTATTATTATTATATTAATCTTATTATTATCATTGTTTTTGTTGTTATATTTATTGATATTTGTTATTATTATTATTATTATTATTATTATTATTATTATTATTATTATTGCTGTTATTGTTATTAATGTTGTTGTTATTATTATTAATGTTGTTGTTATGATTATAACGATTATTATTATATCCTTATGAAGACTTCAAAAAGAAACTGATAGAAAAGATAAACAAAACACGATATCACTTTGTGAAAGAAGGAAGATAAGAAGATGAA
>NC_061857.1:26090907-26095907 GCF_019202785.1 Penaeus chinensis
CTATATATATGGAATATGTTTATCAGGAGATGAGTCGACATCACCTAGTTGGATATGAGCTTCGCTCACATAAACACGCACATGCACACACACACACACACACACACACACACACACACGCGCGCGCGCGCACACGCACACACATACAAACACTCGCTTCACACACATACACACACGCACCGGCACAACACACAAATAACATACACACACATACATACACTCGCTTTGCACACACACACACACACACACACACACACACACATACACACACACATATATATATATATATATATATATATATATATATATATATATATATATATACATAATAGAAAGGGGGAGACTTCTCTCTCCCTCTCTCTCTCTCTTTCCCTCTTCCTCCCTGGCCCGTCAGAGCATTCATACATATTTCACCGTCATTTATCTAAAGACAACAGGGAAAACTTCAGTGAGGAGAGGGTCATAAGGGAAAGGTTTGCCGAAGAGAGTTGAGAAGGAAGAGTGAAATATATTAACCAGGTAAAAGGGGGCGGCAGGGATTAAGAGAGAATGGAGATACAAATAAGAGAGAGAGGAGAGAAAAGGAAAGAGGAAGATAGTGGGAGGGAGAAGGAAATAAAAGGAAGGAGTGGGAAGGTAAAAAAGAGAGAGAGAAAGAGAGAGAGAGAGAGAGAGAGAGGGGGGGGGGGGTGGAGGAGGAGAAAGAGAGAGGGGAGGAGGAGAAACAGAGAGGGGGAGAAGGGCGAAAAAGAAAGTGAAAGAGTGAGAGAGACCGAGAGCGGGAGAGAAAGAGAGGGCGCGATGAAATAGAAAGGGTGAGAGAGACAAAAAATAAAAAAGATAAAAAGAGAGAGAGAGAGAGAGAAAATGAGAGTTTAGACGTGTCTAAATATATCTTCAGGAATCCGCTGAAGTAAACTTACTCCTGGCAAGTGAAAAATCCCGAATTAATTGGGTATTATCAATAATAGTAAAAATGAATAAGTAATCAGAAGACGATGATATTTCTAATTTGATTAAAACACTTCTGGCTCTGACGTAAATCTTTCGTCCTGTGCTTTTTGTCAGCGAAATCTAATTGGAATAATAATTAACAGTTTGGTGTGTATATATTTGTACACACACACACACACACATACACAAACATATATATTTGTCTGTGGTTTCTTTGTTTTGGTCTTATTGGCATTAACCTTTGGTTCTTTTCATGGTATCCTCTGGGATATAGATTATCTCGGGCATATTAAAAATAATACTGCATTTCCATAGTTATATTAATCAGAATATATTTAATCTCACACACAAATACACTGAAAAACGTAAACGTAATCGGTAGGTGAAGTGTCCAGCCGAAACTGCCCTGCACCTGGGGAAGGAGAGCCCAGCGGAAACCAAGGTAGCCACTGGCGGAGCTGCAGCTATTGGGTATTCACTCGGTTCAAACGGAAGCTGCAATAAGTTGTACAAATTAGTGTAAAATAGTTATATTCCTCACATCACTTCACAGCATTTCATTTCACTTCACTTCACTGTATTTAGTTCATATCACACTTCACCAATCGTTGAATATATATATACAAGATATACAAGAAAATAAATGAACTTACTATACTTTCAGGTGTGGAGCTCGGAGTAGAGTGGCAAACCAGAGAATGGCAACTACCGATGATGGTTGACATGAGGCTTTGGCGGGGTCGAAGATGCCATCCGGGTGGAGGCAAACCAAAGGGACACTCTTACACCTCATACACACGCCATATAGATATAGTGAATCCATCACTATAAACACCAGAAACCCTTTGCAATATATATATATATATATATATATATATATATATATATATATATATATATGTATGTATGCATTTACATATAAATGTGTGTGTGTGTGCGTGCATGCGTCTCTCTCTCTCTCTCTCTCTCTCTCTCTCTCTCTCTCTGTGTGTGTGTGTGTGTGTGTGTGTGTGTGTGTGTGTGTGTGTGTGCGTGTGTGTGTGCGTGTGCGTGTGTGTACATATGTGATATATATATACATATATATACATACATATACACACATATGTGTGTGTGTGTGTTTATACACACACACACGATGTTTGTGTGGTTAAAAGGTACACACACGCACGGATTTGGAAATATTGTTTTTTTTTATCCTTGATACGATCGTGGTGCTCGTCTGCTGCCTTGTAGTTCAGTCCGTGCATGGCCAGAGGCTGTGGGAGTTCACCCTACACAAAACAATCCACTGCCTTATGGCATCTATGAGATGAAAGAGGCTTCGGGAGTCAACCCTGAGGGAAAACCAGAGCCGCAGTCCCTAAGATCGCTTGCGACATCATTCTAAGAACCCATGCGGCGCTGCTGGTGCCAAACCGTCTCTGTCTCTGCCGTTGCTTTGGATCCATCAGCCGCGTGGAGAGAGGGAGCCTGCTGCTTGGGCAACGGCTTGCTCCTCATATTCTTTCGCCCAGACATTGACGATAATGCCATTGTCGACATCGACTGATGATGGCCTTATATATACATTATGCATATATACATATATATACTGTATGATTATATATCTACATATATATATATATATATAAATATACATATAGTATATATATATATATATAAATCTTTTCTATATATAATATATATATATATATTATATATATCTATATGTATATACACGCATTCATATGTGTATATATAATATATAAATATATTTATATAAATATATATATGATATATATATATAATATATATATATATATATATATATATATATATAATATATATATATATATATATATATATATAATATATATATATATATATTCATATATATATATATATATATGTTTATATATTATATATATATATATATATATATATGTATTCATATATATATATATATATATATATATATGTATTCATATATATATATATATATATATATATATATATATATATATATATATATGTATATATATTGGCAATTCATATTATTTATATATATCTAATATATATATAAACATATATATTTATAGAAACATATGTATATATATATACATATATATATATATATATATATATATATATATATATATATATATATATATATATGCATTTGTGTACATATATACATATTTATATATATTTATATTTGCGTACATTATATACATATGAATATTTATACATATATGTATATATATACATATATATACATATACATATATATAAATATACACATACAAATATATATGTATATATATATATATATATATATATATATATATATATATATATGTACATATACATATATATATACATAAATGTGTATATATAGATAAAAAAAAAAAAAATATATATATATATATATATATATATATGTATATATATACATACACATATACATATGTATATACACACATAAATACACATATAACTATGTCTGTGATTGAGTGTATGTACGCATATCACGTGTTTTCAGATGTATAAGCTTTATAAATCGAGAACACTTCCACACACATAAAAAACTCGCCTTATCAACCTGCTTTGGACACTGCTCTTTCAGCGTGAGGGCGAGCGACATCAAAGAGAATACATGATCTGTTGTTCGGTAAAAAAATTAGCATTGTAAAGAAAAATGTGCACAGAGCGACATGATAAATTAGCTTGACATTGTCCGAAGTAAAAGTGGATGCACTTGGGAGAAGGAAATAGTTTTAGTTTATTTTTCTCGTAAGATTAGATTAGTTTCCCGTGGATTTCTGCAGATGACACACTCATATAAAGACACATGCAAAATTATGTATATACATATATGATCCGCATTCATGTTGACCAATGTAGAAAATGTATGAATGAGAATGAATATCTTCATGAGGCTATAAGATATGGATGCTGTATGTCTGGATATGTCCATTTGTTTGTCTGTTTACTGGATATGTGTCTTTATGTATGATTGTCTGTTTGTGTCTGTGTGTTTTCTCTTTTTCTCTTGTATTGTGAAGATATTCATTCTCATTCATACCTTTTCTATATACATATATATACATATGTAAATATATATATATATATATATATATATATATAAATGTATGTATTTCTGACGAAGACAAAGTCGAAACCGGTCAAATACATATCTTGTATTGTGAAGATATTCATTCTCATTCATACCTTTTATACATTTGTCAACATGAACGCGGTTCATATATATATATATATATATATATATATATATATATATATATATATATATAAATGTATGTATTTCTGACGAAGACAAAGTCGAAACCGGTCAAATACATATCTTGTATTGTGAAGATATTCATTCTCATTCATACCTTTTATACATTTGTCAACATGAACGCGGTTCATATATATATATATATATATATATATATATATATATATATACACAAATATTTACACGCACACACAAACATTCTTAAGAGGTTGACAACAAAGTAAGGAGCCGAATTTCTTCAGTTTAATGTAAACAAAACAAACTTCCTTGAAACGTTTCAGGTCAACTTAACCATCATCAGTGAAACATAGCTGTAAACAATAATAGAAGTATCATTACATTTTCTAGATTCAAACTAACAACAAAGGAAGAGTAAATGTTGAATATTATATACTAAATGCACGAATTTAATATATATATACACATATATATACACATATATATACATATACATATATATATATCTATATGTATACATATATATGCGGTGTGTATACATATATGCATACAAATATATATATATATATATATATATACACACACACGGTGTGTATACATACATACATACAAATATATATATATATATATATATATATATGTATATATATATATATAACTGAAATCCTAGGTTTAGACACACACATATGGAGATCTAATGCATGTATGTAAGTTTGAGACATAACAGAAAAACATAAATTGATTGTTGCCAACCTGAAAAAAGCACAGCAATGCGGCGCGTGTGTTCTCAGCCAAGGCAGTGGAG
>NC_061857.1:26098407-26100907 GCF_019202785.1 Penaeus chinensis
CATATATAAGTGCACACACACACACACACACACACACACACACACACACATATATACATATATAGTTCAAAAGAGAAACTGCCATCATCAGAGTTTGCGAATTCCTCATTCCTAACGATTGTTCTCTCAACGCCAGAAGTGCAGAGGACATGCAGCTCAACATGGACCACTTTGGCCTAACATCAGCACATAGAAAGTGTTGCACCAGCCAGCCCCTGCAGAGGACCCTATAGACCCAGGCATCCTTGCCGACGGCGAAAGCTCAAATGTGTGGACATACCTGGGCAGCGCTCTCTCAAGACAAATCCATATCGACACTGATGTCTCAAGGATTGCCAAAGCAAGTGCATCACTTGGACGCCTGCGTAGCTCAGTCTGGAGCGGAGAGGGATCCCCCTCTGTAATGAGCACAAGGGATGTGAAGTTAGAATGACCCAAAATTTCGTCTTGAAACCACCCTGTATATACCTCACTTGGTTTATATATTTCTATATTATTTTTTTATTAAGATTAGGAAATTGAAAAAAAAAGTTTTTTTTTGTTACCCACCATACATTCTCTTTATTTAAAGGATACACTGTTATATGTCAATAGTACCGTTAAATTAAGGTTGTATAATTGATATTTTGATTAAGAAAACCATATGTACTATTTTTGTTATTGAAAAGTTTCATCTAAGTTCTGAAAATAATGCATGTATAGGTTAAGAAGAACTATATGTTTGTACTATATGTGATCTGAGTAGACTTTAAATTTTGGAATATATACAGTACTAAAGCCTGATACTATTGCTATAATCATAGAGAGAGAGAGAGAAAGAGATCAGAGAAGAGTGCCATACAACAGCCTGAAAGTCTTTTAGATTATCGTGAAATATCCGAGGTAAGAAAGAATGTTCAATTGTAATTATATAATTAATAAAGTCATAAGATACTATAGAACAAAAGAAAGTAAATATTTGAGATCAAACTAGAAATTAGAGATAAATAGTATGTCTTCTTCACAGCTCGAGGCTGGCACATGGCACTGAACAACATCCCGATGTGTCTCTCTCATTATTATTAAGAATTTAAAACCCATTCAAAGCGTAAGTGTTCTTAACATTTATAATTGTATACTATTAAAATGATGTTTAGTCAAAATTTACTAGAATGTGCTTACAATTACTCAGATCATGTATAATAACATAAATTGTACTGGGATATCAAGGAAAAGCCATCAGCTGCAACAGTCTTTTATTGGAGCAAAGTTTCAACCTGAAATGTGATATTCAGGTAATAGGGATTAACAAAAATAAATATTTTATTTTGCGAAAAAAGAGAAAATATACATACATCAATTAATACTAAAGTAACAATTCAATCCGAATAAACAAATGAACTGCTTATATCACAATATAAAATATTACAAGGAATGGCTACACAATTCGTGCGACGTAACTAAATAATCTGCAACAATATCACAAAATAAATCATACATTGTACATTTTCATTGAACTCACTTCAATGGCCACACTATCACAGTCCATGACTCCCAGTAGTTGCCATCACGTCTCAGTTACGGCACAAACCCATATCCACAGCCCATTGGATATAACACTGGCTGAAATCCATATGAAAGTAAACACTCCACATTATGGCCGACGCCAACACAACGAACTCATGTTCCGTGTATTTTCAATATTAATGAGTATCATCCTCCTCTGATATTAATTTGAAACCCTTCAACATCCTTAAACATACCTTCATGAGTGTAAAGACTTGTGCCCAATAACTGCCACTTCTGTGAAAGGTCGCCAACATAAATATTCCCTGCGAAGTGGGTTCACACACGAGGCGTCCACCGCCACAGCAACGTCATACGTGGGCTCATAAGTAAACAAAAAATACTCGAGATTTGCAACAAATCGCCAACATAAATATTCCCTGCGAAGTGGGTTCACACACGAGGCGTCCACCGCCACAGCAACGTCATACGTGGGCTCATAAGTAAACAAAAAATACTCGAGATTTGCAACAAAACATCTCACCCGTAATATCAAATAAACGTAAATATTCCTATTTTCATATACCTATCATACTAATGATACAATAAATGCTATACGTAATTTGTTTGTTTGAAAGATATATTTTGTTCTTTTAAGAAATGACTTATTTAGATTTATAACTTTATATTGTTGTATCATTCCTAAACTAGAATATTTTTTCTTTTCTAGGAATGGGTTTATTTTTTTGTTTATGTTTTTTTGTTTTTTTAGGGTTTTGCTGAAGTTTGGATTTATTTGTTACTGGTGCTGTGCACAAGCATGAAAGAAAATATCTTTTGGGAGCCCAGGAGATGGATGAAGAAAAAGAAAGAAGATAGCTGAAAAGACCAACTAGTGTAAAGAGAGACAAGTGAGAGTAGCTGGACATTTTGGTAAATGTATGTTTATATTATTGTAAAAGTGTAATGATTTATGATTTATGACGTTGTAAGATTATTAAGTGTTTTGATATTA
>NC_061857.1:26110907-26123407 GCF_019202785.1 Penaeus chinensis
GGCCGATTTCCTGCAGTGGAATAAATGGCTGTTGAAAAAAATTAATAATAAATAAAAATATATATATGTATGTGTGTGTGTGTGTGTGTGTGTGTGTGTGTGTGTGTGTGTGTGTGTGTGTGTGTGTGTGTATGTGTGTGTGTGTGTGTACATACTTATATATATATATATATATATAGATATAGATAGATAGATATTTATATATATACATATATGTATATATATCTGTATACACACACACACACACACATACACACACACAAACATACACACACACACATACACACACACACACACACATATATATATATATATATATATATATATATATATATATATGTATGGATGTATATGTATGACTTCTCTAACTTTATCTCTATTACTCTTCTCTGTCTGTCTCTGCCCCCCCACCCCCTCTCTCTCTCTCTCTTTCTCAATATTTCTTGATTTGCCTAAGTCATTTTTAATTACCATTATAAAACTTAAAGTCCATCAACCTCACACATCTTAACGCGGCAGTTTCGTTATTGCTAATGTTGCATTCTCGTAAATTGCTGACACTTAGTCTGAATTTAGTATATGAAACAGGAAGAGAAAATTGTCCTGCAATTATAAAGAAAAATGTTGAGCTCCCCATAATGTTCTTTTATGAGTTGACTTGGGAACTGTTTGGTCTAAGATATTATAAAATAACATGTTTCAATTATGTCCAAATGGCCGATCCATGGAAGCATTTTCGCACAAAAGTGTCATATTCTCTGCATGGTTTCATGTTTATATTCAATTTTTGCACTTTGTTGAGTTGGTACATTCCGAGCAGAAGAAGATCGGTTTCAGATATTTGAAGTTTTATACAGAATGAAAGCATTATGCACAAAATATGTAAAACATCCACAGCAAATGTAAAGACACCTTTCCTTAATGTGGAATCCTTTCATTTTTGTTCACAGTTGTTGTTTTTTATGGCTAAAATAAAGTTCATTATCGCCGACCTATCCCCGGGTCTTATTGATAACCCACTGAGTAGTATAACACGACCCCTGTGGATTAATGGTCCATCTTGTAGTACTTTTGCTGGTTTCTCCTTTCTACTTTATTTCTGTTTACACCGTTGCAACCCCGCCTCTGGATGCGTTTCTTTATGACCGTCTGTCTCTGTCGTTGTCTCTCTGTCTCTGTCTCTTTCTCTGTCTTTCTCTCTCTCTCTCTCTCTCTCTCTCTCTCTCTCTCTCTCTCTCGTTTCCTCCCCCTCCGTTAATTTCCCCTCTTCTCTGCTTTCCCCTTCGTTTATGTTGTCTACCCTGTTTCTCCTTCCCCTGGTCTTTCTTTGTCAGCCTCGTCACCTCTCTCTCTAATTTTCCACTTCTTCATCTCACCCGTTTCCCCTGCTCGTTCTTTCATCGCCTTTCTCCTTTATTTCTTCCTATCTTCATCTCTCTCCCCATGTTTCCCCTTCTTCCCATTCTTTCATCTCCCCCTCATCACCTCTCCCTTGACCTCCCTTTTCCACGAAACCTAGGAGCTCATGATTCTAGTGTCCCTATCTATACCACATACTATGGCTTGTATTATAATTTGCTCTTTGTAAAGTCTGCGCATCAGTTATCCCAAAGACGCCTGAGGGACTCTCTTTAACATGCAAGCTCCAAAATTAGGTGTTCTTTGGGGTACAATCTCCTCAGTCTGTTTACCTTTCAAACATTAACGAATTCATCCCTGTCTTAAGCTCTTCTATTATGAGACCCTTTTTACATTTAATTCCTTGTACACTGATCTCATTTAGTTGAAGTTTTTTTTTGTTTTTTTTAATATGTACTTTATTTTTCATTGATAATTTGTTACTTTTCGCTTTTCATTAATTTACGTTTTTTTTCATTCATATGTAGTTGATTTTCACTTACGTGCATTATGTGCATTCGTTCTTTATTGAAATGCATTTACTCACTTAAACGTTGTAAGAATTCGTTTATACAGTCTCTTTATATGCACTCATTATCCTTACACACTTACAAGTCTGTTCCTACCAAATGTACAAGAAAACAATCAGGTGGCGCCAGCTACCTGATTTTACCATATACCTAATTAGTATTTTTTACTGATATTCTTATTAAGATATTTATTTTTTATGTCTTTTTATCTCTAGTAGATGTGACTCATTTATATGCACACTGCAGAGTTAAATGTATTTCAGATGTTACATAACAATTTGAATGAGAAGGTCAGGGTCTTATGCCTTAATGATTAGTGTATTGTACCTACTGAGAAATAACGTGTTGTACTCTACAGAATTTATACTATATTTGAATACAGAAAATAACCTATGGACTTTGATGATATTATTGAAATATATATCAGGAAATCGATTCATTGCAGTCCTTAATTGTTTGAATGAACAATGCCAAGGAAACCACAGAGCTATAGGAAAGGAATTTAGTTCATTACGCTGATATTTACCAATGTATTGACATAATATAACCTATCACTGGCCAAAAATCGTGTTTCATGAATTACTAGGAAACAAGCATGTATGTGTATATGTTTGTATAATGATACGAAATTGACCATGTATATATATATATATATATATATATATATATATATATATATATATATATATATATATATACATACATATATATATATATATATATATGTATGTATGTATATATATAAATATATATATATGTGTATATATATATGTATATATACATATATACTTATATATTTATATATTTATATATATATATATATATATATATATATATATATATATATATATATATATATATGTATATACGTGATTTTTTGTTTGTGTGCGTGTCTGAGTGTGTGTATGCGCGTGTGTGCCAGTGTATGCATATGCATATGCATATATATATATATATATATATATATATATATATATATATATATATATATATATGTATATATACACATACACACATATATATATATATATACACATATATATGTATATATACATATATACATATATATATACATATATATATATGTGTGTGTGTGTGTGTGTGTGTATGTGTGTGTGTGTGTGTGTGTGTGTGTGTGTGTGTGTGTGTGTGTGTGTGTGTGTGTGTGTGTGTACGTGTGCATATGTGTTTTTGTGTGTCTGTGTGCATGCCCATACTTGCTTGCCAGCCTATCTCAGTTCCTGTATAGCCTGGCGGTGCCCTGGGCGTCCTCGCACGCAGAGACTCCCCGCAGCGCCCTCGAACCAGGAGCGCAAAATCCTCACACTTTTCTTTCGCCGACAAACCTTTATGGAAATACAAAGGGCAATCAGCCTCGTCCTCCATCCGGACTTTTGAGACGGAGGCCAATTAGATGTGGGAGGTCGTATGTCCTGATTCCATTTATATCTGGAGGAACAAGAGTGAGAGATAAAAACAAAAATAAATAAGGGAAAGCTGATATTGGTGAATGGAGAATTGAAGACGAGAGGAAGAGGAGAGACAGGCATGAGGAAATATTATCCTATCGTCATTGCTATTACATAACCCTTGTCATTATAAGGTCTCCCAAAGCAAATTATTATTATATAGAAACTACATAGGTTCATCATCCTCATCCTCATCACCATCTTCATCATCATCATCACCATGCTCATCATCATTACCATCCTCATCCTCAGTCTCCAAAGCAAATTATTATCATTATAAAATACAAGAAACTACATTGTATTATCCTCCTTCTCCTCATCATCATCATCAACATCCTCACCCTCATCCTCATCATCCCACTGTCATTATTATCACAACGTACCTATCACCATGGTAAGTATTCCGATCAAGCCCTATCATTATTACATAGCCCTCCCCGCCCCAAGCCTTCCCGAGTCTCCCATTCGCTCGGGCTGCGTTACCTCCCCCCCCCCCATACCCCTTCGCCCCCTTTAGCTCATATTACCGAGGCACCTGCGACGAAGGAGGAGGGCATCTGCGGGCTGCTCTGCCTTCGCCCTTGATGAGATCCGTCGTTGTGTCCGCAGGGGGCGTAATATATGGCTCGGTGAGGGCGAAGAGGGAGGGAGGGAGGGAGAGAGAGAGGGAGGGAGGGAGGGAGGAAGGGAGATAGGGAAAGGAAGGAAGGGAGGGAGAGAGAGAGGGAGGGAGGGAAGGAGGAAGGGAGATAGGGAAAGGAAGGAAGGGAGGGAGAGAGAGAGGGAAGGAGGGAGATAGGGAGAGAAAGGAAGGGAGGGAGAAAGGGAGGGAGGGAGAGAGAGAGGGAGAGAGAGAGACAGAGGGAGGGAGGGAGGGAGATAGGGAGAGAAAGGAAGGGAGGGAGAAAGGGAGGGAACGAGAGAGAGAGAGGGAGGGAGATAGGGTGAGAAAGGAAGGGAGGGAGAAATGGAAGGAGGAAGAGAGAGAGGGAGGGAGGGAGATAGGGTGAGAAAGGAAGGGAGGGAGAAATGGAGGGAGGGAGAGAGAGGGAGGGAGGGACAGAGAGAGGGAGGGAGGGAGAGGGAGGGATGGAGATAGGGTGAGAAAGGAAGGGAGGGAGAAATGGAAGGAGGAAGAGAGAGAGGGAGGGAGAGAGAGGGAGGGAGGGAGATAGGGTGAGAAAGGAAGGGAGGGAGAAATGGAGGGAGGGAGAGAGAGAGGGAGGGAGGGAGAGAGAGGGAGGGAGGGAGAGAGAGGGAGGGAGGGAGGGAAATAGGGTGAGAAAGGAAGGGAGGGAGAAAGGGAGGGAGGGAGAGAGAGAGGGAGAAAGAGAGAGAGAGAGAGGGAGGGAGATAGGGAGGGGAGAGGAAAAGGAAGGGAGGGAGGGAGATAGGGAGATAAAAGAAGCGAGGGAGATAAGGAAATAAAGAAAGGGAGATAGAGAGGGAGGGAGGGAGATAGGGAGAGAAAGGAAGGGAGGGAAAGAGAGAGGGAGGGAGGGAGATAGGGAGATAAAGGAAAGGAGGGAGAGAGAGGGGGTGGGATGAAGGAAGGAAGGGGGAGGGTTGGTTACGTCACTCCTCCTTTATTCCTTGTTCGCATATAGAGCATCGGAGTCAAAGTAGATAAAAAATCTATAGTATAGGGATAAAACAATTAAATATAATAATGATGATAATAATGCAATTCACAGTAATGAAATAATGATGCATGTTACTGTAACCACAATAAAAATAACTCGTTCATTCCTATATTTTAAACTCCAAATACACATTGACTCCAAACACATATTGATCCGTATATGTACATAAGATTATACTCCAGAATTACGTAAATTATATGTATTAGCAAATTTTAGGTATTAATAACACTTTTTAGGTATTAAAAAGAACATGGTAAAGGCATATCAAACTATTGGATTTTGAATAACTATTTCCACGATTCTAAATATTTGATGTTCACGTAACACACCAATATCTTTTCAACAGCTGTATATGTTCTTAAATATGTAACCCTAAACCGTTATCAACATTCTTTATTATCCTTCAGACCTCCTGCCAAGAACAATTACACTTATATTATCTGCTTTATCCACAACAAAAAACAGAACTGCATATCCTGAGTGCTCAAGGAAGGCACCGCGGGGAAGGATATGTATGATTTAGTGTTATTGCTGTGAGAAGAAAATGAGTGGGTGCAGCCTTCTCTGTGAGTTTTCTGCGGGCGTAAAACCTGGATTCGTTGTGACCGGAATGGATGGTGGGGATCAAGTCGTTCTTGTGGGGAATTATTGGTTTTAGTATGATTGTTGTTGTTGTTATTGATAATATTGACTGTATTATTCGTATCGTCATCATCACCAACAACACCATTAGTACGATTGTTATGAGTGTTGTTGTATTATTATTGATGTTAGTGTGACTGTATATTATCAATATCATTTTCATCACCATCATCATCGAAGTCAACACCATTAGTATGATTGTTATTATTATTGCTTTTATTGTTGTTGTTATTATTATTATTATTATTATTATTATTATTATTATCATTATTATTATTATTATTATTATTATTATTATTACTGTTATTAGGGTTTGCTGTAAAATATAATTATCATCATCATCATCACCACCACCATTATCATCACCAAGAACATTCATCATGCTAAATTAAAACTGATATCCGGGAAACCATATCAATGCATGAAATAGAAATACACTGTATATAACATGTTATACAGCAAGAACTATACATTACATTTCATAAACTTCCAGAATACTTATATTGTACTAAAGATCAGGTCATTTACGCTTAATGATGATGATGGTGGTGGTGAGGATGATGATGGTCATGATAATGATGATGATAATGATGGTGATGATGGTAGTGATGATGATAATGATGATGATTACGATAATTATGATGGTGATGAAGATGATAGCGATAATGATGGTGGTGGTGATGATAATTATATCAACAATGATAATGATAATGATTAAGATAATGATATGATATGATACTGTTAATACTAATGATAATGATAAAGATTAGGATAACGATAATGACAATGACGATAATAATGGTGATAATGATGATACTCAATAATTGATAATGATAATGAGCTAACGTCAGGGTTGGCGCATTGCAGCATCCACGAAGATCTTAATGCTTCTTCACGACAGATTTGGTCAATTTATGAAGCCGCAAAAAATCACTTGTGATATATATTTCATTTGATTCATCATGTGAAGCATTCTTGGTAAAATTCCTTAAATTCAGTTCTAAAGGCCTGTCATTTCACAAGGAATTAATTACCCAATTTAGAGAGACTTAAGTGTATCTTCTTTTAATGAAGATAAAAATGAAATGAGAGCGAAAATCAAGAGAAAAATATAAAAACGATTGAAAGTGAGAGAGGGAAGGAAGACGAAATCTTATATTTTTTGTTTAAATAAAAAAAAAAAAAATAATAATAATAATTCGGTTTATATTCCCATTTTCTTAATTTCTAGTAATTTGCCTATTTTTTAAGTCTTGTGTCTTGTAAAATATGCAAATTACCTTTTATATTCCTAAATCATTACACAATATAATGTTTAGCATGCTGTACTTGTCTTCATGGTATAATCGAGGAAACAAGGTCCTTAGGAATTTCTGTAATAAGGGTTACTGAATACATTACTAGGCCATGAATTGCACGTGATCAATGCGACCATGTAATTAAGGACGCTGTCGACCGAATATATGAGGCTAACATCACAGAGCTATTTATAGTTTTCAAAATAAGGGCCGGGCGTGGAAAGCTGATATAGGATGCAAGTATAATATGAATCATCTTCTCTTGTAATTAATGTAAATGTGATATTATTATGCTCCATTTCCATAGCAAAAAGTTCGATGATGGAGAGTTATGAAGATCCTTAGACAGGCTTGTGTTAGGTATTTATCATACATTATTATTTCCTTGCGTAAGATTATTATGAATACGTAGTTGCGATGACCTCATCGTGTCAGGCTTTGTAAAATGCTCTCAAAATTTGCAGTTTTAGTCATTACCATTTCTGACCTCGTATGTCACAAAAGTGTGCTATCTAATTCTTATTTATTTTTCAACGTCATATGACTCTTACATGCATAGAATAAGAATGTCATGACAGTTTTGTTACCACTGATGTCAAATCGATGTGACTTAGTAGCCCCAAGTGTTAATGCAAGATAAGAAGGAAAAAATACTCAACTATTCGTAATAACCTTTTGTGAGATGTTTATGGACCTGTTTGGTATAAGATATTATAATATAACTTGTTTCATTTACGTTCAGACTGCTTCCTCATGAAAAGTATTGTCGCACAAAAAATGCCGTACAAAAAGAAAGAAAGAAAAAAATAAGAAGGAACTATTCCTAACATAGCTTTTATTTTTCCCTTTTTCTTATACTTTTTAAATTTATGAGAATATCATATCTTCTACTATATCGTATGAACAATTTTATAACATAAAACTTCAACGGATAATAGATTTATACACCTTATGTCTATTATTAAATCCTATTATCCAATACAAAAGAGTCCTACATTTGCCTCAGAACACAGGGTCTTAGCTGTTATATTAAGCACATTCAACATTGTCCTTAGCCCCGCCAGCAATATCTTTTTATATGCTTGAACTTTTCGTTATCTCTCATATTTTATGCTTTATATATGCTTCCTTCTCATGTACACGGAGTATTGGAGATTCTTACGTTTTCTATTTGAGATTTCCTGTAGCAAAAAATATAAGGGAAATTGTGATAATAATGATAATAATAGGAAGAAGAGTGATAATGCTGATAATAATGATGATGATGATGATGATAAAGATAATGTTCATAATGATGAAGATGATAGTGATGATGATTATGATAATAATAATATAATAATAATAATGATAATAATGATAATGATAATGATAATAATAATAATAATAAATAAATAAATAAATGATAATAATAATAAGGATAATGTTAATAATAATATGTTAAAAATAATAACAATAATAACAATTATTATTATAATAATAGTAATGATGATAATAATAATAATAATAACAGTAAGATAAATAACAATAAAAGCAACAATAATTATGATGATGATGGGGATAATAATGATAATGATGATATTAATAAATGTGATGATAATGATAACGAAATAAAGAACATTGATTATGATAACGTAGTGATAATGACAATGATAATAACATTGCAGAAAATAATAAATATTATTATCATCATTATTATTATCAACATTATTATTAGTAGTAGTAGTGGTAGTAGTATAAGTAGTAGTAGTAGTATCAATCTTACTTTATTCATGACGTGAAAATATTTTTTCATCTTGAATTTTGCAGATATTGCAGATACTGTATAATGCAGAAGTACCAGTTTCCCTTGAAATTCAGAAAGGGAATAGCTTAACACAACAGAAAATATTCAAGAGGAGTTTTCGATAGGATGCATCTATAATCAACAAGACTTTTCATTTACGCAATATGAATTTGTAATAGAGTCTTTTTACCTGCAGTTTCCTCTTGGAGCTGGGTTATTTGTCGCCGGAATTATCATTGTGAATTTACAACAAGTTTGGAGATAAGGAGGAGGAGGAGGAGGGGGAGGAGGAAAGCGAGGGGGGGGGGGGGGAGAGGAGAAGGACGGGAAGTAGAAGGAAGAAGATGAGGTAGAGGAGGATGAAGAGGAGGGAAGAGAAGGAGAGGGAGCAAGTAAAGAGGGAGAGGGAAGGGGAGGGGGAGGAGGAGGAAGAAAGTGAGGCGGGAAGAGGAGGGGGAAGAGAAAGGAGGAAGAGAGAGAGGAGGAGCAAGTAGAGGAGGAGAAAGGGATGGGGAGGAGGAGGAGGAGGAGGAGGTAAAGGGTGAGGAGGAGGGGGAAGAGAAGAAGGAGGAGGAAGATGAAGAATACGAGGAGGAAGGAGAAGGAGGTGGAGGAAATGAGAATGAGGAAGAGAAGGAGGAAGAGGAAGATGAAGGTGGGGGGAGAAGGAGAAAGAGAAAAGGGAAAGAAGAAAAGGGTGAGGGAAGAGAAGAAAAAGAAGAATAAGAGTAGGAGAAATAGATAAGGGAAGAAGACAGAGAGAATGAGTAAGAAAAAGAGCAGAATTCAGCAAAAGAAAAGGAGAAGGAAGAAGAAAAGAAAGTCGAAAACAAGAAAAGAGAAGAAGGAGAAGCAGATAGGAGAAGAAGAAAGAATGAGTGAAAGGAAGAGCAGAGGATAAAAAAGGAAAAGAAGACGGCGAAAGAAAAGGAGAAGAAGAAAAAGAAAGAAAAGAAGGAAGAAAAACATGCGTACACTACAGACACGAATTATTATGCTGTAGAAAATGGAAACAAAACAAACAAACAAAGAACAATATATATATATATATATATATATATATATATATATTGTTCTTTGTTTATCATACAATAACAACAATTCATTTTGCAGCTTTTCGTAATAGTGAAAATAACGAATATGATAAAAACACCAATTAACAATAATAATAATAATCCTGCTACCTATAATGATAATGACAACAAGAAGAAATTAGGAATAATAAAATAAAGGTAATGATAATAGTGATGAAGAAACTATTGCCATATTATTTCCGGAAGATAATGTTTATCAGAAGCACGGAAGTCTGTTCCACCTCAAAGCATATTTATTCGTGGATAAAATAGGAACCGACTGACCAGCAAAAGAGAAATAATAAAAAATAAAAATAAAACTTTTTATATATTTGTTCATTCGTGCTTATCATGACTCTGCTTAATAACGCATTTGTTAAATGATCGCAAAGAAAGATAGAAATGACTGGGATTATGTGATAATAAAAAAAATAAAAACGGTCAATAATGAAAAACTGTAAGAAATCAAATCCTCGATAAATAATAATCTCTGATGATTAAGAAGTTATATAATTCATGAAAAAAAATCTGACACCGAAATTGTCTGATGAATAACTCACTTTAATGAATAACAATAAGATATCAAATCCTCCAGAACCATTTGCCGATTGAATTTATTACGAAGATTTCAACCATCGGCAAAAAAAAAAAAAAAAAAAAAAAAAAAAAAAAAAATGAACGAGAAAATAATATCAGCATTCATCCCACGACTCAGAAACTTTACACACAGAGTTATATCCTCGTCAATATTAATAGGACTGTTTTCCCTGCCTCTGTAACTTGATGGAAAAGGCCATTTTATTGCAGATATTTTGCCTAAATTATCTTCCATGCTTATGGTTTTTTTTTTTAGGCTTCTTTCGCTAAAACTGATACCCATTTACATCGTACAGACAGATATCGCATTCGTAAACTGCTCCGCTTTATGTGAACTAAACTTGGTATTTATATGTAGGAGTTCCTGCATTGTTAGACGTCCTCTGCTAGTATAAACCTATAATGTATATCTCTTTTCCATGCATCATTAATCATAATCCCCTGTTCGTAATCTTAGGGAAAATTATGGACAGTAAAGTATTTTTTTTTAACTTATAATATATTGATATCATATAGAAGGGGATATGAAGCTGATGGCCAGGAGGGGGGGGGGGGGGGGGGAGGAGAGAGACTTACGATATGCTTTTCCAATGTATACCTTTCGTCGTAAGTAATAATATATTTCGCATCACTATGACTTTATTTGGATATAAATCGTTTTATTATAAAGAAAGTAGATTATCATCAAGATGATTTGCCTCAGTATCATTTTGTGCAATAATGCTTTATCAACACGAGACACGACGATGAAAAGTCTTGCGCTGTCGATGCGGCTGATAACGTATCGGGGATGCATCTTGATAGCGGTTCAGATAAGGCAGAGGGGAAGGAGGAGGGGAGGGACGTGGAAAGAGGAGATCTAGAAAAGAATGGAGGGACACGAAGAAGATGAGGGGAGAAAGAGAGGAAGGAATGGGAAAGAGAAAAGGGAGTAGGAGGATGGTAGGAAAAAGGAAGAAGAAGAGGGCAAATGAAAGATGGAGGAGAAAACGAGGGAATGGGAAGAGCAGGAGGAAGGAGGAAGAAAGAAGAAGAGGAGGAGGAGGAATAGGAGGAGTCGATTGATAAGGAGGAGGAAGAGAGGTGGATAATTGAAAACAGTGTGGAAGAATAAGGACAGGAAGAGAATAGACAAAGAATAAAACGCATTCATTTCCTTTATTGCAGAGGCGAAAAACACATTTTTCATTTCGACATAATAATCTAAAATGAATATCTCATTGCACACATTATGCTGATTTATTTTTCTATATTTCTTTCTTCTTTCTTCTCTTCAAAGCTAAATGTAATTTGATGCTCATAACAACCTCTCTGACATTCACTCATGGCACTATTCATAGATTATCATAATTCCTTTTACGTGAGTTTCTTCAATTTTAAACAACATGATAAATAAATAGATAAATAAATATAAGTAAAATGAATAAAATGTTGAGCGAGTCTTTACTTTGTAAAAAATTGTAATTGTTAAAATTTCTTAAACTGAAAAATAAACAACAAACACACACACGCACTCACGTGCACACAAACACACACAAACAAACACACATACACGTACAAACACACACAAACACACATACAGCCTTACTGCACGAAACGATAATACAACATTTATGAAGCTAGATGACTGTACATTACTGACGATAAAAAACTCTTTCACTTGTCAATAAATATGATTGATATAAATGGCTTAGCTGTAAAAACCAAACCAAACCCGTGACTAATTAGATCTAATTATCATGATAATCAGTATTGTTATTGTTGCTGTTGTCGTCTTTGCTTCTTTTTTTTTTTTTTTTATAACAATAATAATTATTCTTCTTCTTATTATTATTGTTGTTGTTACCATCGTTATTATTACTATTATCTTTTTAGTAATAATAATTGTAATTTTATTATTATTAGTGTTATTATCATTATTATTATAATTATTATTATTCGTGTTTTTATTATTATTATTATTATTATTATTATTATTATTATTATTATTATTATTATTAATGTTATTATCATTATTATTATTATTATTATTATTATTGTTATTATTATTATTATTATTTTATCATT